>NW_023592306.1:0-43281 GCF_014839805.1 Manduca sexta | reverse complement strand
ACTCTGTTCCTTCACTCATAGTTCGGTGAGACGGCAATCCGACATGACCGGAGAGAGATCAGGCGCAGGACCGACGGCTTTACGTGCTTTCCAAGGGGGTATCACACCGCCAACTTCTTGACTCCGAGCTGCGACTGAGTCATCATTTTAAGATGGAAAACCCAGTCACAATTATTTTGGCCCGACCCGGGATTCGAGCCCAGGACCTCAGCGCGGCAGTCGTACTTGTACCGTGTACATTTACAACTACGCCACCGAGCCAGTCAAAGATTAACAGGCAGGATAAACATATAGACTACTTTTTACCCCAGTTTAATTGGCTTACTTGGGTAATATTTAAATTTGAAATCTGAAATAAGATTGTGCTGGCGTCATATATTTGGCGTTGCGGACCGTTACAGTGAATTATGGATTGTTGTAGAAGAAAACGCTTATGCATGCGGGCTAGCACCGAGAAACACCTAGTAAAATAAATGGGTATGTTTATGAAGATTTTTTGATGTTTGTTATGTTGGCCTAGTTGGATGTGGAACGGAGTGCCGAGACGAATGTCCGCAGGTTCAAATCCCGAGGGCACACACCTCTGCTTTTATATTATGTGTATTCTTTGCGAATTATCGCTTGCTTTAACGGTGAAGGAGAACATCGTGAAGAAATGCATACCTGAGAAGTTCTCTATAGGAATTTGAAGGGTGTGTGAAGTCTCACAATCCGCACTACAGCGTAGTGGACTAAGGCCTAATCTATTAGTAGTAGAGGAGGTCCCTGGAGCAGTGGGACAGTATACAATACGGGACTGATATTAGTTTGAAAAAACATGGCGCATCGTGCCCCCCATAGGAAATAACGATAATATTGGAAAATTTGCCATTAAAAAGTACAGGACGGGAGGAAGGTACAAAAAATTATGGACTTACAACTTTCGAGAATTATAATAATATAAATAATATCAGCCCTGTATTATATACTGTCCCACTGTTGGGCGCGGGCCTCCTCTACTACTGAGAGATTAGGTCTTAGTCCACCACGCTGGCCTAGTGCGGATTGGTAGACTTTACACACCCTCGAAATTCCTATAGAGAACTTCTCAGGTGTGCCGGTTTCCTCACGATGTTTTTCTTCACGGTTAAAGCGAGCGATAATTCACAAAGAATACACACATAATTTTTTACAACAGTCAGAGGTGTGTGCCCTTTGAATTTGAGCCTGCGGACATTCGTCTCGGCAATCCGTTCCACAACCAACTATGCTATCGGCGCTTCGAGAATTAGCGTGTCATCAAAAAAGAAATGATAAGAAAAGGCCTGGACCACATATTGTACTTATATAGTAACTAACTTTGACTGCGGCTTCGTCCGCATCGAAATCGGTGTGACACAAAGTAAATTAAGGATATATCAGTGTCCAGAAACACTTGGAGCTTTATAAAATTCATGTTTTATTGAAATAGTGTTATTCTAGTCACTGTGCTGGCTAACTTGCGTAGGAATCAGTGTCTCAAAGATTTCCCCGCGTAAATCCCGACCCACGATATTTTTTACTATCAAGCGACCTCAACAATAATCTTTATATTTCAGTCAATTTACATAAAACCGTAATGTACTATTAACGTAAACCTTCCTCAGAAACCGTACTATCTTTTATCAAAAACCGCACAAAAATCCGTTCAGTAGATTTTAAGAAAATCGATTACAGACAGACAGCATTTGAGGACTTTGTTTTATAATATGTATAGATATAGATGATCAAGGCGTGATGTCTAAGAGGTGTATAGGGAAGGTAAACAATTCAAGCATTTGCATTAATAAAATGACTTTATTTATTTATATCCTCATAGTTTTCATAAAACTAAGGGCAAAAGAGCAAGGGCACACACCTCTGACTTTTCTAAAAATCATGTGTGTATTCTTTGTGAATTTATCGTCGCTTAAACGGTGAAGGAAAACACCGTGAGGGAAACCTGCACATCTGAGAAGTTCTCTATAGGAATTCGAAGTGTGTGAAGTCTACCAATCCACACTACAGCGTGGTGGTCTAAGGCCTAATCCCTCTCAGTAGTAAAGGAGGCCCGTGCTCAGCAGTGGGCAAGTATATAATATAGGGCTGATATTTTATTATAGTTTTAATTATTCCTTCTTATTTGGTAAAGAAACAATATGACAAGAGATACCACTTAACTGCACTATAACATCTTCTGCATTACTGATCTCCACTGAGATTGGCCACCGTGGCCGAAATTCCGGTTGGGGTAAAGGAAAAAAAATCAAATCAAATCATATACTTTTTATTCTAGAAAACTCTTTCACGCGAGCAGAGCCGAAAGGAAACGCTTGTTTTAAACAAGTCTAAATAACTGACCAATATTTTTATCATTAAATTAATGAGTACATCGGTGATATTAAACTGGTTTATCTGATATGATAAGTATTTAAAACTAGGCATTATTTGCAGGTACGATTGCCAACACTTCTTTGGTGAAATACAGTATTTTTCAAAACAAGGTATAAAAAATATAGCACACTTAAAAAAAATATAGTGTTTTATGGAAAAAACAAAAGGAATAGACAAAGATATTTTGTTATTGATTTATTTCTGTAAAAATATTAAGAACTAGCTGACCCGACAGACGTTGTCCCATCTTAACTATGAGCGCATTCTGTCAATCGCTGACAGTTATTTCAAACAATTGACAGTTATATAAAACTAATATAGTCGTTAAGTTGTCTTACATTTTCTAATTTTCCGCGCAATTTTTTGAATTTTTTCTTTCATAAGAACCTCTCCTGACAAAAGCAAACAAAAAAAAAGAGTAAATCAGTCCAGCCGTTCACACGTGATGGCGTGACCAAGCGGAACAGGGGATTTAAGATTAAGAATGATGTATTCGGAAACACGCAATACCACCACTCAAAAATTAATATAAAGGCTTGTTCATATATTTTAAAATAAAGAATTTATTTGTTTGATTTAGGTGTTGCAATATGGTATCTTGTGTATTATATATTACTTCAACAGTATTTACCATGCAGACCCAAAATATAGTACAATACTATATATTATAGTACAGTTGGCAACCCTAATTACAGGTCTACATAAAGAATCCTTACAAAACACACATCACACCTTTATCCCTGAAGGGGTAGACATGGTGCAACCAGCTCTTATAATTAGGTGAAAATGTTTAGATAACAGAAACTGCAGAACGGATCAAATTGGGCACGCAGGTAGATCACATTCTGGACTAACAGTCTATTTCATATATTAATACCGAAATAAATATGACATTTCTTATTAATTTTTTGAAACAGTTGGCTTCTAACGATGAAGCTACAAATATCTTAGTGATTTGTTGAAGTAATAACTAATATTCTTTTTTCCCTTTGTTGTGAGCACCAGGTTCTTACGAGTAAATTAAAATCTAATGTATTAGGCTAATAAGATATACAATTGTAACTTAACTTTCTAGGTATTATTTAATTAAAAGTTAGACAAAAACAAGTCAAATACTCAATTGTGAGACATTACAAAATGTCAGTTTAGACTGTGTAAGGAAATTATATTGGATTTAGAAATTATTGACCAACTTCAATAAAAGAGGAGGTTCTCAATTCGACACGTATTTTCACTTGGCAAATTAATATTGCACCAAGACGGGTAATCTATACTAATATTATACAGCTGAAAAGTTTATTTCAATGCAGTAATCACAGGAACTACTAAACCAATTAAAAAAAAACACTAATTGGAAAGTACATTTCTCCTGAGCACTATAGGCTACTTGTTATCCTGGGAAAATACATGGTAACTTTGACATTGTGTTACTAAATGAAACCACATACTCGTCTTCACCTTTGCTGACATTGTGCCAAAACCATACATTAATAACAAATATTTTAAGGAAAAATCCTGGTTTTAGTTTAATGATTATTTGATCATTTTGTAGTTTAATGCGAGTATGGTGTGCTTGAGTGTATTTCTGACTGAAAGTGCACGTTATTCGCGACAAATTCCCTTAGAGTAGTAGTAGCAGCTCTAGGGCGCATAAAATTAAAATTACTTTTATTAATATAATTTTTTCGAAACTTACACTTCATTATTTTATGTCTACGGCTCAAGTAACTTATTGTAAAGTGTTATTTCTAGATAGATAATTATGTGGGTTCATTTAGTAACGTGATGTCAAAATGACCCTGTATTTATCAGGGAAAAACTTTTCACACAGGCAGAGCCGCAGGCAAAAGCTAGTGTTTAATAATACAAAACTAGTTTGGTTTCTGATCTTTATATAGTATCCTTTAATTTTAAAGTTAATTAAGTTCCACATTTTCAAAGAGTAAAGAAACCTATATTACTGTAACAATAACTTTTGCTTATGTGAGAAAGTTTTACCGGGATAGCTAAAGTTTCGCTAATTGTAAAAATGCTACGACATTGTTTTTATTATGTGCTATGTATCCTTCGTTGGAGGTCCTAAAATAAATAAATTAATTGACTTTTCTGGGATAAAAGTCCTGCTATTTGTTATCCTGGAAATGAAAGTCCTAGCCTGTGTCTCCAGCTAAGTCACTACCAAATTTCATTGTTCCATTGGTAGTTTTCCAGTTTATTGCATTTAGACAGTATAATGCAGTGGAGACTTATTTTAATATTACATTTCTTATCAACTTTTTAAGAGTAATAAATAAAATAAATGGAGACTTGAATTTTTTTATTTGTTCAGAAATTTTTGTGAGTGACTACTCAACATACCCAAATATATTGTGTGAAATGAAATAAATATGTAATGTGATCTACTATTTCAAGAAATTAGGGTCAAAAGGGAAGAAAAGGAATATAATTTAGATCAAAATTATCATCACATAAAGTCTTCTATTTCTAACTTCTAACTATTATCCAAATCTTTATTTTTGATAAAAAATGGGGTAGAAGTAAATTTATTATACGTAAAATACGATGAATTTTCATCATCTAGGTGAAATTTCCGTTCCTATTCCCGCGTTTTAAGATAATTTTAATTTTATTCAACAGAAAGGAGTCTTTATTTCAAAATTTTCCCGCTCAAATGTGGTGGGTGCACCGTACGCTCCCCGTGGCCTATTTAGAGATGTTAGAAAGCGAACGTTTTCGGGGGTTCGGCCAGAATCACCCCTATTCTGACGTCACTGCGCGCGCATTCGACCCCGCACGCGACATGACCCAGATTTAAAATTGCGACATTAAAAATGTCAACATAGCCTATCGAAATATCACGAGTATTGACTAACACACCTGACGACCTACAAAACTGATTTAGTGCGACACCTTTTTATTTTTATTTTCATTTTCGACTAAGGAATCATGACTGAATTTTCGTGATATTGTCGAGATTTAAATATTATCGATAATGATAGTCAATCAATGTGGTACTAACCGCCGTACAAACACATCACAGACGTTTAATCCTGTAAATATGCTTTATTCTTCACATAAACATATTCACTCATCCCCATTTGGTCGCCATTATATCAAAACACATTCAACTTGTTAACTCAAAATTCACAACGCACTGAACGTTCATCACGCTTTATTTTATACACTGCACACTTAACGATATCTAACGATTGTGTTTTTACACAAATAAGTCACGAAAACAAGCTCGATTTGTGTTAAATTCTAAAAATACGGAACGAGTGCAACCCGTTATACCTTCCCGTCCTGCGATTTTGACACTACTGCCAACTGTAAGAAAAAATATAAATAAATACGTGCCATACCAACCGTTCAGTCGCTTAGAAAACGAACGTCATATGGAAATATCTGAACGTAATATATATCAATCTTTCTTTTTTGAATTACATTATAAATAAAAATGTATAATAATTGAAGAGACGGATTTCTTATCCGTTTACATATTTCCATTTATAAGTACTACTACTAGAACTATTTTCATTTATAAGAATATAGTACAGTGCATTTGGATTTCAACGTGCTATTTATTTTTCTGGCATAACGCGAGCATCCGATTCCAAAAAATATTTATTATATATTAAAAATCATGTAATCATTATATTAACCCTAAATAGTCCACATTTAAATCAATGCATATTAACGCGGGCGGAACCGCCAATAAAGTTTAGTTGTGCATATTATTTATAATTATCTTTGTTTGACACGTATCCGAACGTCCAAATCTCATTGTTTTTCAAAATGACAGTTTTGTGAAAAAATATCGTGATTTTTTGGATGATCTGCATTTCGCTTGCTTTTAGGAAGAAACAAAATTTGAGTTAAAAATTTGTTGTGTGTAAAGACGTTATAAGTTCCATTTATAAGTAACGAATTCTGAAGACATATTTTGTGAAATAATTATTCTGTGATGGTAGTGTAAACAAATTGTTTTTATCGTAAGTATTTTATATTATTTCTTGTAAAATTTAAAATAAGCAATATTTATGTAAGGTACTAAATATTATTTAATTTATATAACCTACAATACGCGACACAAAGCCGGCATCAAGACAATTACACTAATGTTTGCCTCTGACTAGCCTTGCTAGAAGTTCATATAATCCGTGGTTTAAAACTTAAGAGGGTGTAAAGTACACAAACAAGATACCTATCAGCGCGTTCTGTATAGTTAGACTATTACATTACTACCAGAAATATGCAAACATTCATGGTCTGGTGTGAATGACAATATATTGAACATATAAACACCAGTGATATATATAATAATAATTATATCAGCCCTGTATTATATACTGACCCACTGCTGCACGGGCTTCCTCTACTACTGAGAGGGATGAGGCCTTAGACCACCACGCTGTAGTGCGGATTGGTAGACTTCACACACCCTAAAAATTCCTATAAAGAACTTCTCAGGTATGCAGATTTCCTCACTTTTTCCTTCACTGTTAAAGCAAGCGATAATTGACAAAGAATATACACACAACTTTAGAAGAGTCAGACCTGTGTTTGGTATTTGAACCTGTGGACATTTGTCTCAGCAATCCATTCCACACAACTAGGCTATAGCCACTTTTGAGACCAAACTTTTTCTTTTTTTTTTTACATTGTTACCGATCAAGCTGATAAAAGTAGTTAAGTTAAGAAATAACCCAGGATTTGAAATTATGTATCTATTCTTTGTGAATTATCACTTGCTTTAACGGTGAAGGAAAACATTGTGAGGAAACCTGCATACCTGAGAAGTTCTCTATAGGAATTTTGAGAGTGTCTGAAGTCTAACAATCAAACACTAGGCTAGCGTAGCAGACTAAAGCCTGTGCCCAACAGAGGGACGGTATATTAAACAGGTTTGATATTATTATATTAATATTATTAAGTAAAAAACCAAATAATTAGGTTCTTTTTATGAATTAATGTTGCATATTTTGAAGAATATCCATATTCTGTGATTTTTGAATTGCACATAATTTAAACTTTAAATTCTAATAAATAATCAATATCTCAGAATTACAAGCAAGTTCAGATGTAGAGAATTGTAGCCATATCATAGCTTTCTTATCATTTACTGCTAAGTCTTGTATGCAAAGGTCTGCCTTCAGCCAAGAGACAGTGGCCAATGGAAATGTACTGTTGTATTCCAGTTTGAAGGACATTGTAACCTCAATCACTGGCGATTATGAGATTTAACATCATGTCTCGGGTGACAATTGCAGTATCATGCAGTTTGGAAATCAAAGTTCTGTATGATGTTGCTACTGTATATGTGCAGTCGTAGTGTACTTGAAACCTGTGAAACAAGCCCAAGTCTTATTAATTTATAAATTCTAATTTCAGACAGGATTAAAGTCTTAGTCTTAAAGTCTGGACTAAAGCCCAGGTCAAATCAAAGTTATAAATAATTATAATTTAACACGCAAATTTATCCTCATGGGTGTTGGGTGCAGTGCAACTAGTGTACACCCCCCCCCCTCCCCCCGAGCCGGAGCGAATTTTTGTGCGCTCGGTCTCCACATCGAATGCACGTTCGCAAGGAGGGTCAGTCATCGTGGCCCTAAGGACATAGATAAGTGTGTATTCCTCATGGTTGCCAATTCACATTGAGGCCTATGAGAGTTCGCGAACATTTCCTGACCTTCTCCCCTCGTCTTATCCTGAAAGGTACATTTTCCTTCCCCCACTATTTTCTTCCCCAAATGCCCCCTTCCAACTTTCCTCCAGGATCCTACAATAGCTAAGCCAAGGGATTTCAGTATTCCATTCGCAAGATTTCCCGGGTGTTGACTGCAGGGTCCGATTATTTAAAAATACATAGTGTACCTGCTTTTCGCAGTGTGTATTCTGTCCTATGATAGCGGCGAGCCTTTCACCATATCGGGCACCAATTCCAGACTCCATGCTGGTACTCAGCAGGAAATCCCATCCCTTTGTCCGATCCAGGATTTGAACCCTCAGCATAGTAAACATACCATAATACAATGACCCCACCGAAGCAGTCAGTTTTAAATAATTTGGTAATTTTTCACCCACAGGTACTCTAATGCTCTCCAATCATGAGTCAATCACCTGGCTCGAGCCAGAGCCAGAGTATCTTGGCACCACCGAGCCCCAATATTCTGGAGCCAGACTCGCCTGAATGGCAACCAGCGTCAGTGACGTACACAGAACCTGTACACTATGAAGGCAGCAACGATTCCACGGCAACTATAGCGTACGAGCCTGATGCGATACCGCCAGGAGAGTGGCTGCAACCGGAGCCAGTAGCCACAGACGAAAGTACCAGGCAGTCGGACGAGAACAGTCTCCAATCGTTACCTGAAGTCCATGCAAGAGACAGGCCTGAAACTGACGAGCCACCAGCGAAAGTTAGGAAGATCAGCTCGCCGAAGTCAGATGATGAGTCTGCTGGTGAAATGTGCCCCATTTGTCTGGATTCTTGGGGTAACTCGGGAGACCATAGATTAGTGGCGCTGCGTTGCGGACATCTATTTGGCCTAGAGTGCGTTGAAAGGTGGTTGAAAGCCCAGAAGATTAAGGAGCGGTCGTGCCCCACGTGCAAAAGTAAAGCTTCAATAAAGGACTTAAGGTTTATTTACGCTCGACGTCTCGTCGCGGCGGATACGTCGCAAATAACACAACTACAAAAGCAAATAGAGACGTTGCAGTCAGAAAAGAGTAGGACAGAATTAGAGTTACAAAAGACTAAGATAGCTCATAGAGCGTGTGTGCTACAACTGGATGTATTGCGAAGTACCCTCATGAAGTCCCAGGTGAGCAAAGAGCAGCCAGTCAGAAGGTCTTGGAGGTTCGCGCTGGAGAAGAACCTGGAAATCTCCAAGGACAGAGGCTGCAGGGTCATGACCTACAACTGCAGGACTTATGAGTTGTACGTGTCACAGAAAAGCACCAACTATTTATTTCCCGGTTACGGGATAAGGAAAGTCAGTTGCATCGACTATAAACTGGGGCAGTTCGTGCATCTGCACCCGAAGCCTATTAGGGATATAACGTATTCTCAACCCAGAGACCTATTGTTAAGTGTGGGCTTGGATAGTACGGCCAGGATAGTGGAGCGAGGGATCCCTAGTGTGACGGTTAACGCCGGGATGCCGCTGTGGTCATGCTCGTGGGATTACCTGCGCAGTAACGAGTTCTACGTGGGAGGAGTCGGTGGTATTATCCACCAATACGACGTGAGAAACCCCGGCACGTACCTCCAAATGTTATCGTCTCCTGAAGACATTACTCCTGTAGTCTCGCTCTGTTCGACAGAATTCGGACTGTTATCGTGCCAGCTGACTTCGGGGAAGTTGTGGGTGGCTAACATGAGGCGATGGGAGTCGAGGGCGCTGCCTATATCCGGTTCCTTTATGTCGTTATGCTACGACAACGAATCGCATCGAGCGGTGGTATACTCCAGACCCAGCGCAGGCGGCTTAGAACGCTCTAAACTAACCATATGTAAGTTGAAAGCCAGCGTGCCCAACGGGGAAGTTCTATGCGATGTAGAAGATACGTTATTCGGGTCGACTCGATCCTCGTTGATGTCGAGAGCGGCGTGGGTTAGGGCCCCGGAGCGTCGTGGGTCGCGGCGCACTCGGAATCCGATTCGACTCTGTACTTACACGGCCTAGATGGGTCAAGGACCATGTTCCTGCCAGCATCAGAACCGGCGCTGGACGTCGCCTCTGTCGAACTGAATGGCAACACGATTGTGGCAGCTCTCTCGGAGTCAAGACTGAGGTTGTACAAAGCCGTGCCGACAAACTCATGACGACTGGAGATTTAGCGTTTGCAAGATCTGTGGACCTGCAAGGATCTAGTGCTGTGAACTGTGTACTAAACGCGACGGAAAAGGCTCAAGGGCTGAACGAAATTTATATATTGTTAATAATTTAGAAGGAGAAATTATTGCTAGCGATATTTAGGAGTTTATTGCAGCATGCTGTTCAGACGCAAACGAGGTTTTTATTTATGCGTGGCAAAAGAAACCACTGCACTTAATAAGTGAAGTGGGGTCAATAGAATGTCGACTGATGAGAGATGATTACCCCTCAACAGTCGACACAATTATGCCGGCCTGTTATTAAATACACAGCCGAACGTGACACACTTACAAACGTGGGCCACTATGACGGGATTTAATATTGACATTGCGTTACTAAATTAAACCACAGGCTAATATTCTTAAAAATAACACTTTATAATAAGTTACTTGAGCCGTAGACGTAAAAAGAAGTGTAAGTTTCGAACAAAATAAATATTAATAAAAAGTAATTTTAATTTTACGCGCCCTAATGCCACTACTACTATAAGAGAATTTGTCGTAGCGATATCACACTTTCAATCAGAAATACACTCATGCACCCACCATATTTTTGTTTGACTACAAAATGATCGAACAGTCAGAAATAAAACCGTTATTTTTGGTGAAAATATTCATTCCTCGATGATTTTTGGCACAATATCAGTAAAGGTGAAGACGAGTATGTGGTTTCATTTAGTAACGCAATGTCAAAATACCTGTATTATGATCGTTTAAGCCAGGCAAGTATTTACTGGTGGTAGGTCTCTCATATGTGAGAGTCCGCCTGGGTAGGTACCACCGCAATGTCTATATCTGCCAAACAGTGTGTAGTCACTGTTGTGTTCCGGTTTGAACATTGTAGCCAGTGTAACTACTGGACATAATGAGACTTAATATCTCATGTCTCAGACGAGCGCAGTGGAATACCAAACACTTTGTAATTCACGGTGTTGGTGTTTCTACTGTTTATGGGCGGTATCGTTGACCATAAGGCGAACGGCAAGCGCATCTCGTCATTCAAAATAAAAAAAAGTATTGCCTGCGCTCGCGCATGTTAACGGTACAAAATTTATAAACAATAATTACTATTATTGCCAGCAATAATTGATTGTCAAAAGTGTTTAAGGACTTACTTTTATAATCGAATATTTTCGTAGATTATGTTGCAGTTTGGATGTAATTTGGAAGTGTTTCCAGTTTCGCCCGTTGAGCCTCTTCGATCCCGTTTTGATGCTGCCATTTGAACTTGGTGAATGTAATGTAAATTAATATAAGTCGATATTAATAAATGTGTAGTGTGTTCATTCATTTTCATTCTGTTGAAACTTCTTTTGAGTGGAATTTGTTTTTTATAGTCGGCAAAGTGACCCCGCTGTATCTGATGGTAAGTGGAGTGCGGTCCAATAGAATGTCGACTGACGAGAGAGGATTACTCCTCAGTCGACACAATTATGTTAGAACCGGATATACACTGATCCCAGAACGCGTCTCACGTGGGTCACTATGGCGGGTTTTAACACCTTGTGTGCGGTCGCTATCCAGGCGGATATAAAATATATCCTACCACCAGCAATATGGGGCATTCTGCGTGAAAGCGGCGATAGCCTAGTTGGTTGTGGTGCGGACTGCCGAGACTGTCCGCAGGTTCAAATCCCAAGGGCACAAACCTCTGACTTTTCTAAAAAATTATGTGTGTATTCTTTGTGAATTATCGCTTGCTTTAACGGTGAAGGAAAACATCGTGAAAAAACCTGCACACCTGAGAAATTCTCTATAGGAATTTTCGAGGGTGTGTGAAGTCTACCCGCACTACAGCGTGGTGGTTTAAGGCCTAATCCCTCTCAGTAGTGGAGGAGGCTCGTGCCCAACAGTGGGACAGTATATATACAGGGCTGATATTATACGTGAAGCGGGCACGCAAAAAATGTTGATGTCTCAGATTTTAGTAATATTTGACTGTTATACCTGTGTGTCCTCCATCTTGATACAAAATATTTTTAAAGTATTAAGTCTGTTTAGCGAGTTAAAAAAGTTTAAAGATTTGACTGGCCGGCCGGTAAACGTTACTTTGATTCTCATTATCAAGTTTTTAAGTTAAAATAATATACATAAAGCAATGAAATATTTACTTTGTTACTTATACTCTTTGGAATTTGTGCCCGATATGGCGATAGGCTCGCCCCCTATCACATCATGGGACGGAACATACTTGGCGAAAAGTGGGTGCCCTAGTTGCGCCTCTGCATACCCCTTCGGGGATAAATGCATGATGTTATGTATGTATGAAATATTTACTTCATTTAATGAACTTTTTATTGCATAATGATTTCTTATGTTTACGCGAATGTTAGACATTAAAATTAAACTGCTTTTCGGATTCTATCGCGACACTTCAGTCCCCCCCCGTGACCATGAAGTCTGCAAGGTCTTCGAAACGTCGGGAGAAAACTAAAATATAAAAAACCGCGATAGAATCCGAAAAGTAGTTTAATTTTGATGTTTTTATTGCATGTCTGAAAATAGAAAATAATATAATTTTAATTGTAGTGGCGCCATCTATTATCGTTGACGTGTATCTTCATTCTTCAATGTATTATAGGTATAAATTGTGTGAAAGGGACAGTGCGATGACGCTATAATATTCTAATACAATGGGAGATTTTTTAATATTCTTTACATTGCGGCCTAAGCAGTACATTTTAGCTGGGGACTCAGGCACACATGTAGTTCGCGCGTGTGTTTACCATCAAAATGGAATATTATTGTTAAGCGGGGGAGATATTTCATCTCTTACTAGTGAGTCGGCGATCTCTCTTGAGGAGGCCAATGTGTTAGCAAGCCCTCATGGCCCTGAATGTGTAGTTACAGCCATGAGGTGTATACACACACACGCACGCACACATCTTGATATACTGACTTATTACCAATTGGTAATCACTTTTGGAGCAAAAATTTGGCCCTGATGGCTGGTCTCTAACTACATATATAGTTTAATGTCTTTGTAAAAGGTGACGGTTCACATTCGTAATATAGTAATGTAATTGAAATTTGAAAAACGGCAAAGGGGTCCAAATATATTGCCTAGGGACCCTGGTTGCCAAGCTAACAAACGTAAGGTCATGTTCAAAAAAAATCCGACACTGCGTACTCATGACTTTAGTGATAATAATGTGCTGATAAGTGGGTACGTACCTATAGTTTGGACATTTCCTGCTCGCAGTTTATCGAGTGTAGACGTGTTTAATTAATAAAATAATTAGACTATCAGTTATAAAAGTCAGAATATAGTGGTAAGCTGTTTCATAGATTAGGAAGTTTTGTGTTATCAAAAATGTCGGTGAGTTTCATTTCTTTTATACTAGATTTTGTTCGCGGCTTCGACCGCTAAAATGAGTTTTTGGGATAAAAGTTCCGCTATATATTTTCCCGGGATAGAAACATTTACCTGATATTCACAGTTGATAAAGGCTTGCGCATACTAATAAGCGATAGCCTAGTTGGTTGTGGAACGGACTGCCGAGACGAATATCCGCAGGTTCAAATCCCAACACACCACTGACTTTTCTAAAAAATTATGTGTGTATTCTTTGTGAATTATCGTTCGCTTTAAGGCGATACCTCAAGGTCCATTTTCATACATTTTGTTTCACCTTTAATCTGGGTAACTAAACAAGTATTGGCAAGTAAAGAATTTAAATTCACGTCTAGTTAGTGATTAGTTCTCGCAGTTGAAAGAAAAACGTAAAAATAATTAATAATTTTAAAGGCCGAAATATCCATGATTATTAATTGTTTTTACGTTTTTCTACTGAAAAACCGATTAAATAACGTATCGTAAGGAAAACATCGTAAGGAAACCTGCATACCTGAGAAATTCTCTATTAGGAATTTTCGAGGGTGTGTGAAGTCTACCCGCACTACAGCGTGGTTGACAAAGGCCTATTCCCTCTCAGTAGTAGAGGAGGCCCGTGCCCAAAAATGGGACAGTATATAATACAGGGCTGTTATTATTGCGCATACTAAAGCCGCGCCGGGCCGCACAAAATGTTAAACATTATAATATATTTTATATCCGCTCGAGCGACCACCGTACGCAAGGTGTTGACACCCCATAGCCCATACAAGTGTATCGCTTTCCGGGATCAGCATGAGTATATCCAGTTCCAACAGGCCGGCATAATTGTGTCGACTGCCAAGGGGTAATCATCTCTCGTCAGTCGACACTATTGGACCCCACTCCACTTACAATCAGGTGCAGATATTTTTCCGTTGACGTACAAAAAAAATCCGACTGAAGACGCATTGGTTCGCGTTGTAGGGGCTCAGGTTTGCCGGAATGCGCATTTTTTTTTATTTCAGGTCAATTTAAAGTGTTGTGTATTTAAGCTTATTATTAAAGTTAATTTTATTGGAGCTATTTATAATGTAACAGCTACTGGTCGTCCTAATTATAAATAAATAATACGTGGGTGAATGCGACGCGCGTTGTCTTTGCGCTATACATCGACCCTAACATAGATTAAAAAAAATAAAATATAATTCTTTATTCGTCACGTAGGCGAACATAGCGCTTATGATAAATCAAGGTACATGAGAATATTTAATTATTACCTAAATGAAGTAGCTTTTAACTAAAGACTATTTATATTGGATATAAAATAAATGAAAGATTATAAAGTAAACAAAGAAGCCAGCTCGGGCAGGAAACAAGAAATATAGACAAAGGGAGGAACGCGTCGCGATCCTCACTGGTGAGGACACGAGCCCTAACCTAGCTAACCTACCAGCCTTTCAATTATACATTGCGAATGATATTATAATTCATGCTTATATTTTCCTGTTAGCAACGCCTCGTATTTTAAACAATAACCGGCCTAATTAACGGATGTATGTTTGATAAGTGCAGTATCAGGATTGTCTCGGAGCTGCAGTTACCTACATTGCGGTTGGCTCGGATGTTATGGTTGTTTACGATCTGAATGAAGGTGCAATATACTGGTTTCAGATACCAATATCAAAATTCCAATTATTCGTTAGTTTCGGATAGAATCAGTTACGGATATAATAATGATACAGCCCTGTATTATATACTGTCCCACAGTTGGGCACGGGCCGTCTCTCCTACTGAGAGGCATTAGGCCTTAGTTCACCACGCTGTAGTGCGGATTGGTAGACTTCACACACCTTCGAAATTCCTGTAGAGAACTTCTCAGATGTGCAGGTTTCCTCACGATGTTTTCCTTCATCGTTAAAGCCAACGATAATTCTCAAAGAATACACACATGATTTTAGAAAAGTCAGAGGTGTGTTTGGGATTGAACCTGCGGACTTGCGTCTTGGCAGTCCGTTCCACACCCAAATAGGCTACCGCCGCTTTTTTTCTTTTTACTCCTTAACGACTGCAGAGGACCAATGGAGAGTGAGGAAGGATAGGAATTTTCTGGAATGGGCGGGGCGGAATAGAAAGGGGAAATGATCGCGAGCCCTCATAGACCTCAATGTGTATTTTCAACAATGAGGTATATTCACTTAATTGTGTGCCAAGAGCCGCGATAAATATCCTCCATGCACAGCGTTACGGATATTAGGGCGAAGAAACGAAAACGCTGTTGCTAGGTCTCTCATATGTGAGAGTCCGCCTGGGTAGTGTACCACCGCAATGACTATTTTTGTCTAGCAGTGTGTAGTCACTGTTGTGTTATGGTTTAAATGATATTATAGCCAGTGTAACTACTGTACATAATAAGACTTAACATATCATGTCTCAGGATGGCGAGCGCAGTGGAATACCAAATACTTTGTCATTCAAGGTGTTGGTGTTTCTACTGTGTATGGGCGGGCGTATCGCTTACTATCAGGCAAACGGCAAGCTCGTCTCGTCATTTAAAGCAAGAAAAAAAGCGTACAGTTGCATGTTGGTAACTACAGTAGTTAAGGAGATGACAGTCGCAGTTAGCAGCGCCCACCTACGAACATAAACATAGAACAAAGGTTTTAAGGTGAAAAGAAAAAAGAAATATTATAAAAATAATATGTGTGTTCGTGTTCACAGTACTCTAAAAAGGCTTACAAAAGTAGATATTTACTTATTACGATTGGGCGCGTCTTTTGATAAGAAATAGATTGGTACCACATTTAATAGTTGAGTCTGAATTAGCGAAGAGGCATATTAAGGTTTATTTCATGGAAATAATATCTAGGTTCAATGTAAAATATGATATATAAACTACTATACCTGTGTGGCGCTCAATGAGGGAGGCCTATGTCCAGCAGTGGACGATTCCCGGCTGATGATGATGATGACATCGGATCGTTTTTTCTCTACTATATATACCTTATATCATGTGTTTCTTATATGAATTCACAATCTGTTATCTATTAATTATATGTTATAACTAATAATAACTAGTAAGTTGTTGCTCCATTTGATACGTAGTTCGCCCCCCCACATGAAGTTTCACAGGGTTACACAATATAACGTGAAGGGAGAGAAAAGTAAAACATAATAAAAATAGGACATAGATACTGACTTAGTCTAGCTTATTATATACAATTATTATAATTATAAACCATCGGATTAGCGGGCTGAAGTGGCAGTGGGCAGGACGCATAGCTCGCAGAATTGATGGCCGATGGAGCAAGAAGGTTCTCGAAGCCACGAACTGGCAAGCGAAGCGTCGGACGAGGACAGATGACCTCATAAAACTCGTAGGAGGTCGCTGGATACGGGCTTACAATAGATCGATCGGGAAATCTTTGGAAGAGGCCCATGTTCAGCAGTGAACCTCTTACGGTTGATGATGACGATTAACTAAACTGTTTGTTCTTATATTTACAGACGAAATACTACGTCGTAAATTTTCTGAACGAAGATAAGCCGGAGTACCGAGTTGTGCTAGATAAGCCAGACTGCGTAGTCGTGCCGGAGTCGTGGGTAAAATACCATTATTCAGATTACACAGTCGTATTAGTTTACCCCGACGAGGTGGTTAATGAAGAAAGTGTTAGGAACGACGAGACACCGGCGGCCGGCTGGAAACAATATCTCTGCCAAATAATAGATATATGTGGTGAGTGATTTTTATTACATAGATACGTTGTCCTAGCTCAATATTTGCAAGACAAAAGCAAGGTAATTGCCTGACATTCACTCAGTCAACCTCCAACCACGGTCGCGGCTAGTCGGTTTACAAATTTTTGTATTTTTATAAATAAAATGCCTTCCCGTATTTTTAGACAATGTACAAATTATACTCCAACTGGGAATGAAAATAACGTTTCATTTCATACGTTAGTGATAAGTATACACTATGTAACTTATTTTTGACTAATAAATGCATTTTATTCGACTGTCATGGCGACCAAAGACCAATAAACTAGATGGCCACGGCGGTCGACGCTCGGGCCCACTCGGGTACACTCGGGCCGTATCAATGCAAGCCGCTAGGGCTGTACAAGTATGTGGCTATAGTAAATAGTGCGTTGTTTTTATGTGCAATTTTGTTAGTCTATGATGCCTCTATTTGTAAAACGTTATTATATTTTACACTGATTCGTAACCGTGGTTTGTAATAATGTAAACTATTTATATAGTAATTCGCGTGATGGTTTGTGTGAGAGCGGAAACCATTCAAATTCGCACAAATTTGCCGCCAACGCCACAGTCACGATGAAGGAGAACATCGTGAGGAAACCTGCATACCTGATTAATTATCCGCACTACAACGTGGTGAACTAAGGCCTAACCTCTCTGTAGTAGAGAAGACCTGTGTCCAGCAGTGGTATAGTATATAATACAGTGCTGATAATATTATATACACTTATACTCGCTTTTGCTCGCGGATTCATCCGTGTAAAGGAGTTTTCTGGTAAAGTCCCGTTATTCTACATTGTCCCGGGATATAAAGTAGCCTATAACCTTCCCAGGGTCTTAAATTATTACGTAACGCAATTTTTAAAGATTTTTGACCCTCCCATGTACCGCGCCGTAACGTTTTCCCGTACGCCCCCGCCCCCCTCCAAAAGTTATGTAACTCTAAAGTGATTTTTTTTTGCAATATTCACAATTATTTTACGCAAAATACCTGAAAATCGCTAATATACCTATGCTTACCTACGCTTTGTACGATACCCCCTCCCGCCCCTGTAACGCATCGTAACGTTTTACAAGAAAAAGTTGCGTTACGTAATACTTGTACGGCCCCTAATAAGGTAATATACGGATGTTTATTTACAGATACCTACAACGATGCAAAGAGAGCTGCTATGCAGAAAAATGAAAGGTAGAAAAGAGAAAAAAACATCGCAAATGAACGATAGAGGTACCGAAAAAACATTTTTAAAGCTGATTATTGTACTATTGTAAGCAGTGGGCGTATGGCATACTCGCTAACTGTTTGTGACTGCGACCAAGGGCGTTGCTAAGGGCAGCAGGGAGGGGCAGCTGAGCCTCTCTCCCCTCCCCTGGAGATTCTGATAAACTTGCCAAATGTAAAGCAACCAAAGTCCTAAGTCTTTCACTTGACAAGCTTGGTCGATTCCCGTACGCTCAATTATGATCCTCTCTATGTTATTGTTAAAGCGGGAGAAGGGGACCTCCTACTTTACCTACAATTCATATTTTTCTCATTCACCATACCAACAAACCCCCCTCCCCCCCCCTGGGGTATCGACTGGCGACGTTAGTTAGCGGATTAGTTCCGCCATTTAAACGTCTAAATTTATTTCCAATTTATGATTTGTAATTGATTTAAAAGTAAATAAATCCATTGTCCACAGAGTCAATAGAAGTAAAACGAGATGATAATTGCAAGAGAAGGCGTACCATGAGAAGTACAGCACACGAAATGAACACCTCAAACACGCAAACTACTCAAGAGTCCAACAACCTCGAAAAAGTTTTCACGCAAATGACACATTTCTTACGCAGTCTCATTGACAGCGCTACGTTAATGTTAAACTCTGTTAACGAGTGCACTAATGTTAACACTTCAATGTTAAATGTTAACAAAGACGAGTGCACTAATGTTAACACTTCAATGTTAAATGTTAACAAAGACGAGTGCACTAATGTTAACACTTCAATGTTAAATGTTAGCAAAGACACTAGTGTTAATACAAATTCGTATACGAAATGGACGTTGCTGCATCAACACCCTGGCCCAGGATTGACTGAGCTGATGGAAAACTCTAAAATATACGTTGTCAAAAACAAATTGGATCAATATACAAAGGAAGCGAACTCGTCCACAAATTTGATACGTACAGTGTTGACATTCATTTTAACAAGCCTGCATTGAAGAAATGCTCTCTATCCGGCAAAGATTTTAGGTTAGACAGCCATGCGGTCAATGCATTGTTCGGTTACGTAAAACACATTGGGAGTAAAAGAGGATGGGGTGATGTTATAGAAGAAGACTTTAATAATTGCGTACGAAATAAATTAACAGAAGTGAAACGGCAACGTGTCTAACATTCTACTGTGCTCGCCATTCTAATACATTGGATGTTAAGTCTCATATCTATACACTTTATAAAACAAAGTCCGCTTTCCTGTCTGTTTGTATGTGATAAATTTTCTCAAAATCTACTGAACGGATTTTTATGAAATTTGGTATGGAGATAGTTTAAGATCCTGGGAAGGTTATAGGCTACTTTCTATCACGGGAAAATATATAGCGGGACTTTTATCCCAGAAAATTCCTTCACGCCGTCGAAGCCGCGAGCAAAGCGAGTATATTAATAACTGCGACTCAGGTCCGCTCTCAAGTGCTCTCAATATTATTATCGATATAGACAAAATCAAAATCACCCAAATCGGAGTTACTTAGTTCCCTCCCATACCGACGATAGCGACACACTAGTTATAATAAAAATACGTTGTTACTTAATATTTTCTATATAATTTTTTTGTATTAGATATATCTTGTTTTTAGAGTATGCACGTTGACGACGCGCCGACCCCGTCAGCTGCGTGCCGACCCTTCAATAGAGAAAGGTGATACAAGTGCGCGTAAACGATGTGTCGACCCCCCGCCGGTGTTGGGGACATTATAAGAACATTATAAACGACAGACTTTAATTAACACAACAAAAAAAGTATTAGTGAAACTGTTCCAGCCGTTCACGCGTGATGCGATGACCAAGGGAAATGGCGATTCATTTTTGTATATATAGATTTATTTAAAGCACGCTAGCACTGCATGTTTTAAAAAGTTTGGTTAGACGCCGATGTTTTAGCGCTGCAGCGAACTCCAGATTTTGAACAAATAGTTTATAAGGACGTTCGTGTCTATCGGTAGAATACAGGTCGAAGAGTTAAATATAAAATAGTAATAGCATTTTTTTTATTTACAACCTCTGATTAAGCGACATCAATAAAATAGGTTTTATGTTTTACTGTATGTATTTTTTATTATACTTTTCCCACTTTATACTTTATATCTAGTTTTTACAAGGTTATTTTTTTTAAATATTATGTAATCTAAGTTGTCTATAAAATCTCTTGGTGCAGTTTCAAGAAACAGATGAGTCTATGTTACTTCATTAATGATAATAATGAATAAAATAAATAAATCAATACAATCGCTTTTTTATGATCCATCGCGAAAATGTACCAATCAGAACAAAGTTTTTTGACAAACTCACAAACGAGTTATTTTGATTGGTTGATTCTCAGGATTGGATCGGAGATAAATGCCACTCACACAAATGTATAAGTCCCTTGTACATATACGAGCTAGTCACAATAACATTCTGAAAACAGTGGCGGAGACCGTTATGTCACCTACTCTAAGGCATTTCGTGGGAAGGATGATAAACTAAATTCAGAAACTTGTACTTCTCCTCTCTCATCCTCTACAATTTACGGAACAAAATCGTTGTTGTTATTGTTCTGATATTAACATTGGTGCTTAAGTAATTATTATTTTACTAATAAGTACTATGGTTCTGTGTTCTCTGAAATAAATAATTGATTATTATTATTATAACCCGACTAAATACAAAAGTCACTCTAATATATGCTAACAAATAAATAGTAATCACATAAATACTGTCTTCATTACATGTTTAATACGATAATTATCGAATCAAATTTACTTCAACCTTGTGAAACAAGCTCTCAGATTGAATAGCTATGGAAGCGGCAATAGCTCAATGTCTATTTGCTAATAGTAACCAAAATTTCAAAGTTAATTGAAAGTATTGTTACGCCCAGTGGCACTCGCCGATAATAGCGCCTACCCGAATGTGGAAAGTTCGGTGATGGAACGTTCTCGAAGGATCTCGATGTTTCCGGAACGAAGTATTAATGTTTGTTAGTAACATTATATTTACTTTGTGAACGTTGTGTATACCTGTAATTGGCATGCATATCAGCCAATTGTCAACACGCAATACTTTTTTATTTTAGATTTAAGGATATGTATGCTGGCGGTGTACCATATTAAATAAATAAATAAGTGGAAACACGATAACAGACCCGAATTATACTAGAGAGTTCTCGACTATTCCAGATCTTTCAAGAATGTTCCAACCTCAAACTAATTGGATAATAGACGATATTTTTAGAGACGGTTCGTTGGATACGGTATAGATAGTTGATTACTGATATTCTTTAATGAATTTCATTAATATATACATATAATAAAATAAATATGACACTACTACATGTTGTTAATTAACTTATGGTAAGGGGAAGATTGATAGCATTATTTTATTAAAATTACTTTGACGTTCAACAATAACATATTATATGTTTTGTAAAAAATATTCATAAGGTCGAATGTTGCATCCACTGATCCACAAAACAACGAGATTAGTTGCAACATTTTATATGAGGCTACCCGCGCATCGGCGAAACTTTATTTCATACAATTACATTCAATTGGTCTTCCTATTTAAAAATCAACCAGTATGTTGTAATAAAAGTAATAAACGCCTGATCAAGAAGTAAAATTCTTTGCCGTAAACGTGATGAAGTCTCGCGTGGTTGAGTTACAAGTTACTATTTTCCACGGCATCTATAAGCCCTGGGCCAGAATGTTAATGATTTAATATCGGTATCCTGTGCTCCTTGCTTTGCTCAGGTTTAGTGCCAATATTTGGTTGTTTCGATGTGTAATCATTCATTGCATTTATAATTTCAATCGTCCCCTTTTGCATTTCATAGATGATAAAGTTAATTTTTTCTAAGAATTTGAATCGTTCCCTTTTCGCTGACATTTCATTTTTTCAACATACTCAAATGTTATGTTTTATGAAACTAGATCTGAAATCATGAGACCTACGTTTTTTCTTTTTTTAAAATTAACATTTTGCATTCATGATTTTCACTTTGAATTTTGTGTTATTCTAAAAACACGTAGGCACCAAATGTCCTCATATATACGGCTCAAGACGTAATGACCTTTGCTTTGCAGTAAAAAAGAAGTGAAGTGACACATTTTTTTGTTTCTCTCTCTCTCTCTTTGAAAGTGACAGTGGTGACATATCTAGACTTACCTGTATTGACATATAAATTATAACCTCAGAACAATGACAAGCAATATAACATACCTTTTGAAACGACAAAATGTCTGCCATCCTCACCAGGGGCAGCTGAGTTGTTCTTAAAACAAAATTTTGGTCTGTCGCAAAGAGAATTATAATTGGTCTGTCGATTCCAAATTTCAAATTAAGAGTTTGTCACGCACTCTGATATCATAAAAGTATTTAAGAGCTTAAACATAAAAAGCACTGGAGACCTATGGGGTTTATTTGTTAAAGCGTTGCAGTCAGTAATAGACAACATTGCCCCAAGTTTGAGGAAATATTTACCTGCTGCGTCAGAGACGGCATATTTCCTGATCTTATGAAGGTTAGTAAAGTAGTACCAATTTTTAAAGCAGGTTGTCCTATCACCCCCTCTAATTTCTGACGTATTTCTATTTTACTTAAGTAAGGTATTTGAAAATAATGCTTAACCAAATGCTGGTGTTTTTTTTTAATAAAAATGGGATCTTACATAATAGACAATTCGGCTTTATAAAAGGCAGATCCAAGCAAGATGCTGGACGTGCTTTAGTCAAAATAAAATAAAAAATAAAATAATTTAGTAATCACGTAGGCGAACAAACTTGCACTTATAATATGTTAAAACAAAGCATAAGAATAATTATTATTATTTCTAAACAACTATTAAAATTACTTATATAACTATGGACATTTTAAATTAGGGATAAAATTTATAATGAAAACAAGGTACAAACCGAAGTAACCAGCTCGGGCTGGCAGGTAGTTGGAAATAGAAGGATAACACGTCGCGGTCCTCACCGGCGAGGACCAGAGCCCTAACCTAGCTAACCTACCAGCCTTTCACTAACTACCTAAGTGATGACTACCCGAAGAAGAAAGGCAGAAAGAAACTCCGGGCTTTCTTTTTTGTCATCAATGGTTCAGTACATCTTTTGTATTTTTTTTTTCAAGTCTTTCTTGTTCATAGTCACAATAGTTATATAAGCTAATGCACGCACATCACCGTTAACATGGGATAAGATGAAATTCAATCGATTAAACCTGGAGCGGCATAAAATAAATTTAAAGACAGGAAATAAAAGAGAACATAAATTCATACTTAAATGACGGTTTACAGCGTGCATTCGCCTACATTTACAATCAAAATTGTAATAATAAACATATATGAGATACCTACCACCGGTAAGACCAACAGTAGTGCGCAATTACTACGGTTTTATATTATTTTTAATTGCAATGTTTGTAAATTTGTTGATAGAAAATGAGTTATAACAGATCGTACATAATTTTATTTTATAATTTGATATTTTACGCCATAAACCAAACAATAATAATTTATTACAAATTACTAAAAAAAAAACAGAGTTGAATTAGGTACGTTAGATAAATGGAGCATTAATGAATATAAAAATTCTAGATAAAATAATCCAAATATTTTCTACGGGAATAAATTACTGGGATATAAAGAAGCTCATACCGACGGTTGAAGGCTAATTGACTTCAGCAACATAATTTTTTCGAAAAATTGTAACTTGGTTAAAAACATAAAAAATGCTGATTTAAATATGTATGAAATATAATGTCACAAAAAAATGTGGCTGAAATCAATAGGGGACCGGACTCATTTAGTTCTTTATTATTGTCAAATATTTACTTTATATAAATTATAACACAAAGAATTATTTAAATCCGGTAAAAAATCAACAAGTTATAAGTCTTTCATTTTCGGTAGAAGGGGTAAGTAACAAGAAACAGAAAAGAGGCGCAATACCCACGTGTGACGTCATCGGGCATTACGACGCGTGCGAAAGAAAGAGATGAAGCGATATTCCCACTTCGCACACACTTCGGCACATAGTAATATTTAAAATATGAATTACCGGCTCATTTTTTAACCAATTTTGATGCAGTTTTCGCAGGAGGTTTTCTTTTTCTTATTATTAACCATTGCATATAGAATAATGTACAAAATCAAACACAGGACGGTCCCCTATTAGCCTCTCGATCGTCGATATACATATAATTTGCTAATCAAGTCGCACCTAGAGTACCTTATAAAGGTTTGGGGTTCAGCAATTATATCAAATCTAAAGGAAAACATCACAAAACAAAATCATAAAAACATTTTTTAAGTTAGATAAAATGATTGATAACCGTACCCTGTATTAAACCAATATATTTAACAAAACAACTGTATACATACACAATCTGTATTCTAATAAGTAAAATATTAAGTTTTAAAATACCATCGGACATTAAATTTACAATGACAACATTCCATCATAGTTTGTTAACAAAATTAAATTAAGACATCACAGGACCAGCAATTACGGGTAGAAAAATATAATGTGTGAGGGTGCGTAATAGGCAATTACACTCTTTTTTGAAAAGTGACTAAAATTAATCTTAAGGTGATAAAATACCACTAGAAATTTATAAAAAAAATTCAATCAATAAGTGGCATTAAAATACATTTAAATATTACATTTTAAATTTTCCCGCGTAAATAAACGAAAACTCTACAGTCTACTTTGCTGACGTAATCTCGACAGTAAACATCAAGTAAGAATGTCGTGCAAAGAGAAAGAGGAAATTATTACAATTAAAATGAGCTACTATTCTTCTCATTGGTGTGTTGTTCCTGAATGTAAGAATAGTAGTGTAAAAACCCCAAAAAAATGTGGATTCAAGTGCGAACAAGTAGTTTACCGCCTTAATGACGTCATGTCGTGGCGGCACTCGTTTCGCATATTTGTAAAACAGATTAAAAAACTCAAAACTTTGAATTGAATTTAAAAAAATATTTTATAATTTTATGAACTGAAACTACTATTTTCCGATTTCTTTTTGATTAAACTGTCTTATTTATGTATTATTGGAATTTATCTCACATACACTAAATACCCTATTATACAAAAGTCTTCCAAACAATATAAAAGAAAGTAACTCAAAGAAGATATTTAAAACAAGGCTAAGAAAATTTGCAACGGAAGAAATATTTTAAATGCATGTAAAGATTGATTGAGCTAACCATAGTTTTTAAGTAACTTCATTCTGAGTGGACAATTTGTCTTTAATGAGTAAATAAATTCCCTTAACCCAAAATTCTTTGCCGTAAACGTGATGAAGTCCTGCCTGGTTGAGTTAGACCTTGCTATTTTCCATGGCATCTATAAGTCCTAGGCCTGAATGTTAATGATTTAAAGTAGGTATCCTGTGTTCCTTGTTTTGCTCAGGTTTATTGCCAATATTTGGTTGTTTCAATGCGTTGATGGCAATATCTAAATGTTTCGATGTGTAATCATTCATTGCATTTATAATTTCAATCGTCCCCTTTTGCATTTCATAGATGATAGAGCCAATTTTTTCCAAGAATTTGCGCTTTTTATTTCCTTCGATGATATTCGTTTGGTTGTTTTCAATGACATGAGCAGATCCAGTTGATTTTGGTAAAGTATTTTCGTGTATTTCGATATATTTCGTCATCGAAAATTCATCATTTGTTGGACGTTGAGCATCATCAATGATGCGTTCATCAGCAGGTTCACTTTGCGTATTTGGTTTTACAAATTTATCAGCTGACAATCTAGATGCATTGAAAATTGGTGGCTTATTTAGATTTTTCACTAATTCATCTTTTGTACAATTGTCAACTGCTGAAAAATCAATGGATTCTTTTGAAGACAGTGCCTTATTATTTTGTTCGTCATTTTTTAATCATAACTAAGCTATAGTCGTCTTTAGTTAAATTGTGTCGATTATCGATAACTCCATCATTAACTTGAGGCATAAAAAATTGAGTGGGTTCTTGTGATTGTTGCGTATTTTTATCCATTTCAAATTGGACTTTACGCTTTACTCCACTAAATGTATTATCTTGATTTAGTGTACTTTCCTTAGTTTGAGGCGTAGAAACTATTTCGGGAGACTTTAGTATTGATTTTGGTATATTATTTTCATGTTTTTTGTTATCAGAATATGAAGACTTTACTAAATATGGTGTAGTGTCTTCTTTTTCATTGGATATAATTTCATTTTGCGGGTTCTTATTATTTTTAGGGTTAGAAAATGCAAGTGATTTTATTAAACTTGTATTTTCGTGTACATTTTTTTCAGTATTGGTTGTATTATTTTTAGCTATAGGTGTAGAAGATCCCATGGGTCCTTCGCTTGGTGTTCTATTGTTTTGAACTTGAGATGTGATACGAGGCTTCTTACTGCTCGACAGTTCCTTATTCAAGTCTATAGTGTTTGATTTATGTTTATTCGCTTTGACACCTAAAGAAAATCGATAAATATGATTAGGTATGAATAGTAAAATCTATTGATTTAGTGGCGTAGTTATATTGCGGATCAAATACAGCGCTGAGGTCTTGGGTTCGAAGCCCGAGTCAACTAAAGTGATATTAGGTTTTCCTACTCAGTATCAGCCCGGAATCTAGAATTTAAAAGCGAGCATAAAAATACTAACCCGGAATTCGAACCCAGGACCTCAGAGCGGTGTTGTACAGCGGACGGAATACAACTATAATGTAAAAATAAACAAAGGTGTACCTTTATTTACTGAGGCTGATCCTAGGCTTGTGTACCGCAACGTGGAAAGAACTGCTTCGTTGACATCATCTGAAAAAACATATCGCTCAAACAAATGAGATTCTTGTTTCGTCCGAACAGCGACCACAATATAATATCTTCTTCTTCTTCTTCTTCTTGCGTCGATGTCCTCAATGCTGAGGGTCGTGACCCCCTACACGGATCATTTTATTCCGGACTATACTGCGCCAATGGTGCCGGTCTTCAGCAACGTGGATTGCTTCATACATGTTGCTGTCAAGAGCGGAGCGGATTTGGTCCGACCAGCGCATCGGATTACGCCCTCGAGATCTTTTACCTTGGACTTTGCCGGTAATAACGATCTTTTCAAGATTGTCACTATTCTTCCGGGCAATATGGCCGAAATACTCAAGGACTCGTTTCAGGCAGATGGTCGAAAGCCTAGTTGAAATCCTTAGCTCCTTACAGTAGTACAGTACAATATAATATATTGGGCACAAATTCCATACTCCATGCTGACATTGAATAAAAAAGCGAATATCACTACCGGACGGGTATTGGAACCCAGAATATCAAAGCGGTAGTCGCATTGTGCTCGCAATCCTTTACTGGTAGGTGTCTCGTATGCGAGGGGCCGTCGCCGCCATCGCTAAAGTCCCTTACAGCCCTTCAATACTTGTCCGACATATAAACTACGACTTGGTTTCCAGGTTATTTTTTGAGTATTGGACCTCGCAGGCTACACCGGGGGGACCCGCGAATGGGATACTGGATCCCTCGGCTTAGCGAGTGCAGGGTCCTGGAGGAAAGTTGGGAAGGGATAGCTGGGAAGCAAGTGTGGGGGAAGGATGAGGAAACCTCATAGGATCGGAGGAGGGGAGAAGGCTAGGGACTGAATTCAACCACTTACTAGTACTAGATACAATCTCGCACAAATGCCGCTTCCAGTCCGCCGCTGGTATCTCATTCTTCCTAACTCGCTCTTCAATCGATGAGTCCTCGCTGGGGTAAACGATCACAGCCGTGTTATCCGTCAGACGATGAACTTTCACCCACGATTCCGGCACGAAGGCATACTTAGTTTCATTCTCACTTTTAGAATTTACGAACGTAACAACATGATACTTTGTCGCCATGTCGTCACAAGTGCAGCCACGAC
Organism: Manduca sexta; assembly: GCF_014839805.1. Lineage (NCBI taxonomy): Eukaryota > Metazoa > Arthropoda > Insecta > Lepidoptera > Sphingidae > Manduca > Manduca sexta. The sequence continues at coordinate 14,800 of NW_023592306.1, read as the reverse complement.
GCCGCGCCGCAACGCTCAGTACTCCAGAGTCCAGCACGAACTGACGCATGCGCAGAATAAAGGCGGCAGCTCGCGTAAGATAACAGATATTTAATTAGGGCCGCCATCACCTAAGTTGCCGACGCCGGATAAACAGGGAAAAAATCCTGGACTTTGAATTGAATTTGGCCTAAATATGGGTTTGTCCCCGAACACCTCTGAAAAAATATGTTTTTCAACGCGCGGGGGCACAGATCGGGGCGTTCGATCGTAGACTATTTTGCCATGCCTTGGCCGCATTCACCGTTTATGAATTTTTTTGACTAAGATTTATTTCAATTTAACGCTTATCTATAAAAAAAATTATGGACCCCGGACCCCTCTCAAACTAGGACAAATCCGGGGAAATTCGGACGGATGGTAACCTTATATTTCATTAGCAAAATGACCGCAAAATTGTATTTTAGTTTGGATTAATCACAATCAACAGGAAACAGTATATTATCAACCGACGTCCAAATGTTTTAATTATGTCACCAATTAAAACGGGTATTTTATGATTAGTAAAAACTTTTTAACAAAACATTATACCGCCTTCTAAAAACCAAAAAAATATTTAACTTTAATACACTGGTTACCAATTTTAGAGTCGGGGATTAAAATAATTTGTTGTGATATCGTTTTAGCCGATCATCATTCGGAAGATGCAAAGTTGTAGTCAAACTGTAGGTCGTGCCTTATGTTTCACCTCATATCACTCTAATTAGAATAATTAAGTAACTTTTGTTTTTTATTTAAGTTAAATTGTTTAAATGTTAAACATTGTTGACGTTTATCTACCAGAGCGACATAATCAGGGTATGATTTAGCCCTGAAGCAATTGAAAAAGAAAAATGAATTCTGAAATGTTTTTGTAAGCATTCCTTTTAATAAATACAGAACTTTCTTATGTATGAAAATTGCCGGGATCATTTTTAAGGTTCCCTGCCTCAAAAGGGACTCTTATAGGATCACTTTGTTGTCCGTTTGTCCGTCTGTCTAAGACAGTCTTTCTCATAAACGCGTAGAGCTATCAAGTTGAAATTTATGTCATATACTCGTGTGTAAGGTCTCTGTCAGCTGTGAAGATATCAAACTTGTAAGTCAACGGGATTACAAGTTATGACCGTTTATATATTTACCCGGGTAAGTGGCCTATGTCGCTCCCAGGGTCTCAAACATCATCGAAATCCGTTGGGCGTGTTTTTGAATGTTTCGCACCAGACAGACGCGGCGGTGGACTTTGTTTTATAATATGAAACGATAATGTAACTATGGATTACGTACTGCCATCTATACGCGAGCGGAATACATTAGCGGCCAACCAATTCTGTCATATATAGGTGTATTTTTATGGGCAGTTCCCACAAAGCTGCTCACTGCTGATCGTTGCAGACCGCTCAGACAACCCGCGTATAACCGCACTTATTTTACGAAATGTCTTCATATTCCATAGTAAAGTTCGAGAATTTCAAAGGTAGAGCGTCCAAATATGTATTCGTGCCGGAATCCTGGGTGAAATACCGCCGTCCCATTGACAATGTGTGTGTGATTTATTTGCCCGCCGACGAAGCGTCGATAGAAGAACGCGCTAAGAACTTGGAGACACCGGCAGCCGATTGGAAGCAGCACCTGTGTCAAGTAAAAGACATTGCAGGTAAATGCACTGGTAATAAAGTCGAGACGCTGCCGCCAGCCAAGCGGCGTGCTATCCGTATTTTAGAAGCTGAGTATTCGAAAATTATAATACAAAAAAATATATTAAAATTAAACTATTTTTCGCATTTTATCGCGATTTTTATATTGGCATTTTCTCACGACGTTTCGAAGATTTGTTGTGACCAAGAAGGCTGCAAAGTCTTCGAAACGTCGGGAGACAATTAAAATATAAAATTGCTATAAAATCAGAAAAATAGTTTAATTTTCATGTCGAACATTCGCGTAAACATAAGAAATCATTACAAAAAAAATATTAAACACACAATGTTATCTTTACTTTGGTTGTAATTTTATTTTATAATACGTATACCATATCAATAATTCCATAATTAAAATGTCCCTTAGGTTAATAGTTGACTCCAAGCTTCTCCTAATTAATTTCAATTTGCAACGAACATTATTAAATAAGCAAGTTAATAGTGAACATTTCGGTAGTAGTTAATATTTTTTTAAAGAAATTATTCGTAGAACTGCATATTTCGGGAAGGGCCTTAAGCCTTGTGACTGCCCAGTAATTACGCTGGCTAATGTCCCTCAAACCGAAACACAACAGTGCATGCACATGCTGCTTGCTAGTAGAAATAGCGTACTTACCAACTTTGTATGCAAAAGGGTTGTAAAAAAACAAACGATTCAATGGACAATTGATGACAAAATTAAAGCCCGTAGTTTCTTATTGCCTTTCTTCTTCGGGTAGTCATTGCTTAGGTAGCTAGTGAAAGCCTGGTAGGTTAGCTAGGTTAGGGCTTTATCGTCACCACAATGTGCACAACTTTATCGACAAGCCAGGGATACCGTGGTGGAATTCTCCAAACGCCCCAAATTCACAGGGCGGAAGAGAAGCTTTCCCTACGATATCTGACATTCCGAAGCAGTTTTTAAGTAAATTTTGGCATCAATTTAATCAAGCTGTGTGTGGACTTCTTTTCATTTGAATAACGAATATTTTTACTGAAAATTCTTGTTTTAGTTTCTGATTTTCTTATCACTGTGGTTTCGTGCGAATATGGCGATGTTGTCGCTGCGACGAATTCCTATACTGGAAATTTCATTAGGGCATATAACATTGAAATTACTTTTTATTGTTATTTATTTTGTTCAAAGCTTACACTTTTTTTCTTTACATCTACGGCTCAAGTAACTTATTGCAAAGTGTTGTTTCCAAGTAGATAAGAATCTGGTTTCATTGAGTAATGTGATGTCAAAATGACCCTGTAGTTGGTCTAGAAGTGCCGGCAGATTGAACTCAGTATTGGTAGCTAATAATATATTTCAGTTGTGTGCTTAGCAGTTTACTTTGTAAGTTGTTTTAATGTTCTATTTTCAATAGGTTTTTTATTTGTTGTTCATCCAATAATATGAAAAAGAAGCCGTTTTGTGCAATTAACAATAAATATGTCTAAGAAGTGAGACTGCAATTCGTATTTTAAATATTAGAATGTGCGCGTAGGGGTATCGCGCTCACTTTTTCTCTCGTGCATCGTATGCCCGATGACGTCACTAGATATCATTACATCTCTCATTCGTTTTTTAACGTTTAGCACTTCCATCAGATTTCAATGGCTTACTCGTTTATTTTTTATCGGATTCTCGATCGTGCTTTTGTGTTAGATTTTTAAGTGATGTCTAATTCTGATAAAAAATCAGAGTAAATAGCCTCCTGTCTTATCACATTACTAATGAATTGCAAATAAATACATGCCTGACGACACTATACAGTCTGAGTCCGGGACTTCGTGCGCGTGGATGAGTTTTAATGAAACCGAGCTTATATTCCGGTTCCAATTATACTTCGTCTATTTGTGAAAATTATAATAGTATTCTCAGTTGTAACAAACAAAAACAGATAAACAGAAAAGGATTCTAAAAATCGCTGAGTTGTTCTAATACTAACTCTTGTTCAACCACCGTAATTATCCTACTTATATTATAAATGCGAAAGTTTGTGAGGATGTATGTATGTAAGTTCCTCTTTCACGAAAAAACTACTGAACGGATTTGAATGAAACATTACAGTAATATTGGTTATACAACAGAATAACACATAGGCTACAATTTATAATGATTTTGTGTAATTTGGTCATCATACAACGATACATATCAAGCAAATCGGAAAAAAACATGCTATCTTGGCGTACGCTGCCTAAACCGTTGGATTCAGACAAAGATGATGTACCGTAGGTAGGGATTGAAATCCGGTACAAATTTAAATCCGGCGGATTCAGCCGGAATCACGAGAATTCCGCCGGATCCGGATTGGTATTTTGGGTGTTCAACATAGCGCATATTTCTAACTTCATGGCATAATATAAGGAATAATCTACGGGGAAAAATAGAAACGATTTTGTGCGAAAATCAACGCTTATTTATTTATAATTATTATCAGTCAGTTATTATGTAATAATCAGTCTCAAAGATTACAAGCAAGTGAATTATTTATGGTTTAAATTAAGTTAAACCCGTTCATAAAAACTAAATTAAATCAACATCAAATTCTTCTATATTCTAAATTAAAATTTTCAAAATCAACAGCTTATGGATACTATACCCATGCATTAATTAGAGCACAGATCACTTTTCTTGTTGGAAATACGCTCTTAGAAAACAAATTGTATTCGTAGTATCATCCTTAAGCTTACTTCTCAAGGAACTGCAAATATAACCATCGGCCGAAAAAGCCCTTTCAGCTTCAACACTGGTTGGTTTCACTAAAGTCAAAAAGTCATATATTAGAGACAAGTATTTCCCTCTATCTCCTTCAGTTTCATAGGCGCTCATTTCTTTCTTAAGTATTTTTTCATAATCTCAAGATCATGGCAACATCGCGCGCCTCGGTTTTGCATACGCCGTGTGTTTTAGTACTTTCGCACGGTTTTGATAAGAGAAATTACGTTTTTCTTAATATATCGGAACCGGTCTCCGGATCCGGTGATATTGTTGGATCCGGTAGGCAACGAAAACGTACCGGATCCGCCGGATTACCGGATCCGCCGGACCGGATTGCAATCCCTAACCGTAGGATTGTTGTCTTAAGTAGTTCTAAATAAAAGTCCGCGACTGGATATATCTACCTTTTATATGGAAGCCACTATGACCAAAATAGTGAGCCATGAATATAATTGAATCGGATACTTTTACACAATGCACATTTTAGAATATTTATCAAACTCTCATCAAAATAAATACATCTATCTATACTAGTGATGTAACGAATGTAATTTTTTGAACATTCGCGAATGCGAATGCGAATGCGAATATCTGCTACCGACATTCGCGAATGCGAATGCGAATGCGAATGTTTAGTTTTTGTTCAAATTTGGCGCCAATTTTCTATGGCTAAATATTTAATTAAATGGTATGTTTTAAGAAAGAGTTATAGTTTATTGTAGAAGAATATTGTTTTAGTTTATTTAATATATTCTTTAGATATTTATTCAAGATAATAATTATCTAAACATTAAAAAGTTATGTAAAGACTGATAAAAAAATTATAGAAGAATTTGTTTCTGTTTTTTTCAAATGCTTTTAATTTCTTACTTGCTATTGTGTTACAAGTTCTAATGAGAATTGAATTTTTTAAGCTTTATTAAAGTAAACGAAATAATTTTGTGTTGACCTCAGAGCGCTGCCGTACCGCACATGCAGTAGAACTATGCCACCGAGGCAGTCTCCTATTATCTTCAAATATTTTTTTTCTGATATTAACATTCGCAAAACATTCGCAGAAATTTTGCGAATGCGAATATCCAAAATATGCGAATATTCGCGAATGCGAATGCGAATGCGAATATTCGTTACATCACTAATCTATACATCGCTTTAAGTATTTAATGTAGATTAACTTTGTCTTTTACACTGAATAATTTGGCCGAATAGTTTAAAAGTTATCACGATATGATTGACTTGAATGGACTGCCATAAAGATTCTCGATTTTCTCTAAATCTGCAGAACGGATTTTTATGAAATTCCGTATGGATATAGTTAACCCTGGGAAGGTTATAGGCTAGTTTCTATCCCGGGGAAAAGTCTAGCAGGACAAAGAAGTCGCGAGCAAAAGCAAGTAATATATATAAATAAGTAGCTACTAGATATATATATATCTCATTTTAAAGATAAGTAATCGACTACTTCCGAGCTGTAGAGCGTGTCTCTCATACGCAGGCTTGCCCATTCTCTTTCTATAACTAATAGGATGCTAGAAACGTGTGCATGATTTAACCATAAATCGATGCTTGAAAGGCAATCATATCTAAGCGATAATCAGAAATTTGGATTTTAATATGAAAATTCATAACAATGAAACTTTTTATTTTCTAAAGATGTAGTCTAATGATATTAAAACTGTCCTAGACCTATAAAACCTAGATCAAATGACGTAGAAAAAAAGGGCGATTCATAATATTTATATAATTGATTTTCGGTATATTTGTCGCTTAGATATGATCGCCTTGCAAGCGTCGAATTATATATTGTTTTGCAAATGGCGCATGGAAAAGAATTGGCCAATCAGACCCCTCCACATCTCCCACTGGCATCTCCACTCATAATATACCTATATTTATTATAATATGGCTACAATGACCCCGTGGCATTACAATGACACTTAACCCAGGCCGATAAATTGTAGGAAATGAAATTAATTGACAATCTACCGTTTAATTATATTACACTGGTGGTAGGTCTCCCATATGTGAGAGGCCGCCTGCGTAGGTGCCACCGCAATGTCTATTTCTGCCGCCAAGCAGTGTGTAGTCACTGTGTTCCGGTTTGAACGACATTGTAGCCAGTGTAACTGGACATAATAAGACTTAAAATCTCATGTCTCAGGATGGCGAGCGCAGTGGAATACCGAACAATACTTTGTAATTCAAGGTGTTGGCGTTTCTGCTGATTATGGTCAGTCGTATCGCTTACAATCAGGCGAACGGCAAGCTCGTCTAGTCATTGAAAGCAATAAATACATACATATTTTATCCCATAGGGTAATTGTAACGTCTTTGACAATATACCTGCGACATATGTATGACAGACGCAACGATTGTACGTGGTCGACGATAGAGCACGCTTTCTTTGAAGTTACCTATTCACTCGTGACTTGAAGACGCCCAGATTATCGGGAAATATAGACTGTAGACTGTCTAAATAACGTATGGCATAGGGAAACAAGGCTAAGATCGTCCAGTTCAGTAACTTGTGTGTTTGTTTCCAGATAATTACTGCGATGCCATGATTGCCACCATGCAGTACGACGCTAAGGATCCAGTCGTCGGTACAAGCACTGAAGGTAACACTCGAAAGGATAGGTAGAGGTGCAACCAGGGCGTTCACATTTCGCAATGTGTATTCCGTCCCGTAGTGTAATACACCGTGATTTTATAGTCTTTTGGAACCAAAATGTTGTTACTTAGAACAATTCGTAGGACCAAAAAAAAGTGAATTATTTGTTTTTAAAGAAGTAAATCACACTGAAAATAAAATGTACAATATAATCGTGATAAAATAGACATGGTCATCTGTTTTTTTGGTGGACTGTACTGTTAGTAGCAGCACAGATGTAAAATAACATTGACAAATACAAACTATTTGTTCAAAATCTGAACTAAAATGGCGACCAAAACGTCACTGTTATAACCTATCTATTCACTTGAACAACAAATAATTTTACTTATTTGACTAATATTTTTTATTCAAATCCAGGTTTACACTTAGACTCGAGTTCTTATATCATGAGCGCCACTCCGTACACAACCACAAGCTATCAATATTGACCATACTAAATTCAGTTTGAATGGATTGCAGTGCAATTCAGTTGAACACAGTGAATGTATATGTCGATATAAATTAACGTTTATTGTGTAATATCAATAGCTTTTTATAACTTTGAAGAAAGTGCACTCTCCACATCAGCATCTTGCCGCGTCTGACCTAAATTAGTTAATATTTATTTTTATGATAATATATTGTTCCCAGAACAAACAAAGAAAGACGCACATCTACACAACCGACAATGGAAGACTTGGCGAACAAGTCTAGCTACAGTATAGTAGATGTAACCATGGACGAGCCAAACGATAGCATTCTACAACCAAACGCATCCCAGTCATTTATTGACAATAGGAACAATATTTCAGCACAAATCGAAAATTATCTCTCTCAAATTCAAGAAGCTGGGTCTTACCTCTTAAATTTACTAAAAGAGGACGTAGTACCAAGACGGGAAAAAAGGATTGTCCACGTGCCGCCGGAGTTCGACGAAAATGACACAAGATGGACACTGAGACATCGGCAGCCGGGCCCGGGGCTGAAAGAGCTCATTGAAAACTCCGAAGTGTATGTTGAGGTGGATAAACTTAATAGATACACAGGTATGGCAACTTCAAGCGAATACCTCACTAAGGTATTGATGACGATTATTTTTACTGACGAAGCGCTGTCTTATTGTAATATGTTTGCACAGAAAAAGAACAAATTGGATAATAATGCAGTGAACGTGCTGTTTGAATTCGTAAAAGGTTTTGCTTCTAGAAAGGGTTGGCCTGCTGTTGATTTAGTGACTTTTAACGACTGGGTACGAAGCAAACTACGAAGTATGAAAATTCAGTTGCTGCCCTAAGTTCTCGCGCTGGACATTGTCAAGCACGCGTGCGCCGACGCCGGGTGGATCCATTATACATTATCAGATTTGTTATTGGCTTTCGTATGGCCAATGGGATAGTTTAGAGCAAGGCTCCATCTTTCCGATCCGTACTCCTTCTTCAGTAGAATAATATTTTGTGAAACAGATAAGTAATTTCAGAGTTCTCCAGTAAGTGTTACACATTTATGTATGTAAGCCATATGCAGTCCTCGGCAGCGAATAGCTCTTTGTTTCGGTTTCTTAGAGCGGATACATTAAGTACGGTTTAGTTTTGAATTCGACGGAGTAATTTGACAGATGAAGTGTTGCAAGCGGTACAGGAATCCAAACAGTTATGACGCAAATATCGATAACACAATATCGAAATTTCAAGTTTATTTTAAATATTTTAAGTTTACTCGTGGTAGATCTCTCATATGTGAGAGTCCGCCTGGCTAGGTATCTCCGCAATGTCTATTTCTGCCGCCAAGCAACGGTATGTAGACACTGTTTTGTTCCGGTTTGAAGGACATTGTCGCCAGTGTAACTACTGGACATACTGAGGCTTTACATCTCATGTCTCAGGATGACGACCGCAGTAGAATACCAAATAATACTTTGTAATTCAAGGTGTTGTTGTTTCTACTGTTTATCGGTCGTATCGCTTACCATCAGGCGAACGGCATGCTCGTCTCGTCATTCAAAGCAATAAAAAATACTCCATCGAATTAAAATCTCGAGTATAATTGTACGTTTTTACTGATTCTTTCTATACCTTGATGTTCATTACTAAATATTGTACACTCAACAGCCTTCGCCGCCGTTAACACACGATTCTAGTGCCCTAAACACGAATACTACAGAATTTCGCCAAATGTTCGTAGCGGAGTACAGTTTTACAATGCAGTACGTCTCAAAACTGATTCCAACAGCCGATTTGTATTTACTCTTAACTACCATGGGTTAACGATTCGAAGTTTATACGCATCCAATGTTCACGCTGCAGTATTTTAGTTCTTAATGCGCTTACGGGGTGCTGTGTAAATTTCTATACAAAACGTGTGTATGTACTTATACGCACGTAAAAAGTTATACTTCTTTGGCGGAAGAAGATAGAAATCTTTCTAAAACATTAAAATTAAGCTATTTTTCGTATTTTATTGCGGTTTTTATGTTTTAGTGGTCACGGGGGGAATTGAACCACGAAGGATGCAAAGTCTTCGAAACGTCGGGAGAAAACTTAAACATTAAAACCGCGGTAAAATCCGAAAAATTGTTTGATTTAATGTCTAACATTTGCGTAAACAATATCTTTCTAAAAATTATCCTTCGCGTTATCCTATATTTGTAGGAAAACGACACTTTAATAGAAAAAAAAGGTATTTAACAAATTGAAAAAAAGTTTTATTATAATGTATTATGTAGTTAAATAAATTTTGTTTTAATATAAATGATAAAATATTTTTTTCTAGACTAATAATTGTTATTTGTATCTATTATTAATGTATTTGTACACTTATTAAATATTAAATTAAATTAAATAATAATGTAATAATTTAACTAATGACTAGCTAATAGGGGACCGGACTCATTTTTGTTCTTTATTATTATCAAATATTTACGTTATATAAATTATAACATAGAAAGAATTATTTAAATCCGGTAAAAATCAACAAGTCATAAGTCTTTCAATTTCGGTAGAAGGGGCAAGTAACGAGAAACAGAAAAGAGGCGCAATACCCACGTGTGACGTCATCGGGCATTACGACGCGTGCAAAAGAAAGGGATGAAGCGATATCCCCACATCGCGCCCACTTCGGCACTTAGTAATATTTGAAATATGAATTACAGGCTCATTTTTTAACCAATTTTAATGCAGTTTTCGCAGCAGGGTTTCTTTTTAGTATTATTAACCATTACATATAGAATAATGTACAAAATCAATCACAGGACGGTCCCTATTTCATGGTGTCGGTTGTTCGTGTTGGTGCGCGCGCGCTTCGTAAAATATACTCTCATCATTGTTCCCTTCCACGCCAAAAGAAGTACAACTTCAATAATTTACTTAATTGAAACTATAACTTAGGGGCCGTTTAAGTATTACGTAACGCGATTTGGAACGGACGGGAGTCTTGTAAAACGTTACGATGCGTTACGTATTTCAGCGACTTTCTGGTACTATGCGTAACATTATTGCGAATATTAGAAAATAGTTGTTACTTTAGAGTAACGTAACTTTTGGAGGCTGTGGGGGGGGGGGGGGGGTACAGGAAATTAAATATTAACCTAAATGACCTCAACTGGAGACCCCGTGGAACGCCTTGACGTGTTCAGTGTAAAACATATATTAAATTAGGGAGTACGTACAATAATACAGTAATATATAATGATCCTTAACATTACTTATTTTGTTAATTATATTACTAAAACCTAATCAAATATTTCTTTCTTACTTTATATTTCACAAACACTTTTTATCGTAAATTCCATATTTTTGCACTTACCTTAGTTTTTACATAGACTGTATATAAAGGACTGCCCGTATGATCTTTCCTTTCTGCTAAGTATGGACAGTGCCCATGCACACATCTATCAAACCTGTTGTGGTGTGCGTAAAACAGACGTGTTACATATTTATTCATGTGTGCATCCATAACGACTTGAAACGGTATATTGTGTTGTCTTTCTATGTAGTAGTTACATAGAAAGCGACAGTGAACACATGGCACGTCCTTTCTAGATGGTCTGAGTTCTTATAATTTTCTTTGTGATTATATTTTAATTATTGACATATTTTGTGTATAAGTTTATTTGTATTTCTTTTTATATTATATGGATAATACCCATGTAGTAAGGGTAGCAAAGTAAATAAAGTTTAAATAAATAATAACACTTTTATTCAAATAAATTATTTGGTTTTATTTAATTTCATAGCGTCTATCGCTTTCCCTCGGCACGTGACTTTAAGGAACGAGTGTTCGTAGACTCTGTAGAGTTCGTAGCACGAGAGGAAGTGCTACGTGCCTACGCCGGACTACGTGCGCTACGAAGACTATACAGTGTTTTTGCGCATGGGTATACCTTATTTTCATTGCTTTTACAGCTATAAATAATAATAACAAGAAATAGTTTTACATTTGATCATGCGTGGTAAAATGCAAAAAACAATTAAATAAAAATACATGATAATTATTGGAGCCTTCTTCAGAGTGTTCAGCGACTGCAGACTTCATAGCAGTGGCGAAGCGTCCATACAAGCCGATTCCTACCGGGTTACCTTTTGTAAATTAATTAAAAATAATAAAAGAAAAACATAACAATATAACTAGAATGAAAATAGTGTATTCAAACAAGTCATCTTATATTTATTAAATTAAATCAATACTTTAATGATATCTTTCGTTCCTATCAATTCGTTAAATCGTAACTCGCGCGCAGTGCTCGCGCCTTATAGTGTTCGAAGTGAACCCGGCCGCGCATAGCTTGCCTCGCGATATTGTTGTCTCTTTCACACGCAGCGCGGTGTCTTTGTCTAATCTTTTGGAAGTGACGTAAAAATACATGTGTGCGTGCGTGTCTGTGTACTTCAGGGTAACCCGAGAATTTGCGGCTTCATGTTGAGCTATTGGCGCGAAATATTTTTAATAATTTAGAATGTATAATTAGTGTTTGTGCGTTATTAACCCAGCGAGCGTGTGGTGAAAAAATGTAACAAGGAGTATGAGGCAGGGGGTATGACATACCCTTAAAAAATTGGCTATAAAACTTGTTTCTGAAGAAGTATTATACTATTTATTTTTGGTATAATAAGACAACACCATCATAACGCATTGGAAATAAAACAATCGCGCCATTTTAACAATTTTATTTTTTACCTCGATGGAAATAAGTCACTTTGAATTTCAAACAAACACTTTCAGTCTCTTAAAACTAAAAGGAACTAAAGTAAAACCAGTTTTATGATAAAAAAACTTAATCGTATGATAGAATATGAAACAATTTTCTTTATAAACTAAAAAATCACAAAAAATTTAGGAACGTCTTAGGAACTGGAAATAAAATCTGCAGTTTTGCAAAAAACGTTGCATGCTCCACACTAATAGCCTTTCCTCAGCTTGTTCATGAGTATTTTGTCTTATGATTATTTTTGTTGGGGTAATCTCTACATCTAATAAAATGACCAGGAACATTTTGAGTCGATGAAAGTGATTCGTTGATCTGGGAAGAAATTGTCTGACGTATATAAATCGGAATATAGATTTTTGTCATTTCACATCTTTAGGTGTTCGTAAACTAAAGCCAAGCCTAAGTTACGGATGAAATCGGTCCATTTAGTGTCTTTGCCATGATTTTCACGAAACATAGGACCCTGGGGCCCGTGGGCCCCTCTCAGGGAATCCACAGAGAGTAAAATAAAAGTTAAAGAAAAACTATAAAGTGCACGCTTTTGCACTCTTGTATATCTAAAAATAAATACAGAAGTAAACTGCTAGTAAAACAAATTTAAGAATCCAACTGAACAACATCAACCCAAACATTACGACTTTGGTCGCAAAAAGGTCGCATAAAGGTGGCATTAGTGGTCCGCACTAAATAAAAGTTTGCGAAACCCTGTTCTAGTAAGTACATCTTCTATCATGGACCCCGAGGTTGTTTTTCTATTTTCAACATCCATTTTCTATTAAAATCTACAATTAAACAAAGAAAATAAGTTAAAATAGCAGAAAAAGCAATTTTAGTTTTGTCACACCAGCTATGGGGCGAGGGTATACACGTACCCGAACTCAGTTTGCAAGCGTGTAACTCGAATGCAGGTTGCCGCGACACTGTGATCACGCCACTATTACCTTCCGCAACCCTGTAACTCCAGCTACTCAAAGAGACTATAAGTTTGAAAGTCAGGCGCAAAAAATATACGCCAGTAATTAACATGGGGGGTATGACATACCCCGCCACACGCTCGCCGGGTTAATTCTTGTTGGACTCTTTTAGGTACCCATGTTCAAAATATATGAATATTTTGTACTTAAATTTAGAGACTAGACATAATATGTTAGAAGGAAATTATTAAGTATTATGATATTTTACTGATTTTAATTTATTGTGAACAGCGTATTACATTATGTTAACTGTAGAAAAAATATTTCGTCGGGTTCCCTTTTGAAAATTTTCACCCTTCGCCACTGCTTCATAGAGCATTTTCAGGTTAGCTAAGTATACGTTCTTTTTACGCGGGTTCTATATTGACTTATACTTTTTATCTGTTACTGTAATAAATTCGCACCAAATATAACGGAATGAATCAGCGGCTCGTTTGTAACCTCTGCAAGCCATTTTGTACAGGTTAATACTTAATACATGAAAGAAATCTGTAAAACACGTTTTGCCTTTAAAGTTTAAAAGCATACTGAACATGTACCCTCGTCGTTCTCACTCACCAGGGACGGCGCGCAATGGCCGACATTCATTTGGCGCGAAAATAAATTCATCGTCGTCATTTAATCCCTAGAAATAATATGCCAACGCGAGCGGGCGTGCGCGGTGTGGCGGCGCGGCGCGGTGCGGCGACGCTGTCCGCACTGCTCTGTGTCGGGCATCCGTCCCGTTCCCCGTATCTTATCCATGTTATTTAACAACCCATTTTTAGTATTGTTTGATGCATACTTATCTTTTCCTGTAAGCTCTTATTATTTTTAAACAATAACCGGCCTAATTAACGGATGTATGGTTGATAAGTGCAGTATCAGGATTGCCTCGGAGCTGCAGTTACCTACATTGCGGTTGGCTCGGATGTTATGGTTGTTTACGATCTGAATGTAGGTGCGATATACTGGTTACAGATACGAATATCAAATTATTTACAATTATTCATTAGTTTTGGATTCGGTTACCAAGCGAAGAAAACAGGCAAGGACTTCGCGCCTTGCTCCTCAAATCTGTTTCTCGTTTGTTTGTCAAAGTTCCATGGCTTAACCACTAAACTTAATTTGATTATGTACGGGTAACTGTAAATCCTTACAGAGGACATTTTCAATATTAGCTACAAACAGAATTCTACGTCAAAACCACAAACAAAATATTATTATTAATTATTCTACACAAACAAGACACATATACACCATCGGAATACCGTGACATCATTAAATCTTATGTTACTAAAATTATAAATGCGAAGTTTTACCACAATGTTCGGAAGTTTGTTAAAAGTAACCGCAGTATCAACTGAACTGTTTTAATGAAATTCAGTTCACATATAGACGATGCCCTGGATTGACACATGCGCTACTTTGTATCCCGGTAATGTGCTCTCGTAGGAAATAATGGAAGTTTTACATCGACAGCGCTGGTGTCTTCGGGACTTTGTAGCGGGAAAGGCTTTTCACATAGGCAAAGCCTCAAACAATACCTGGTATTAAACAAATGTCAAATCATGGCCTCGGTGGCGC
>NW_023592305.1:0-17666 GCF_014839805.1 Manduca sexta | reverse complement strand
CTATTAAAAAAATCGCATCAAAATCCGTTGCGTAGTTTTAAAGATTTAAGCACACATAGGGACAGAGAAAGCGACTTTGTTTTATACTATGTAGTGAAGTTAATTTCGACGTATTGATATGCGATGTAAAATAGTATTTAATCAGTTTTGAAAACCGTTTACGGTCCTTGAAAATGCAATTGCACTAGCGTAATCCGTGAAAAAAAATAGTTTAAAGGTTTATAAGGTGGAGGTCACATTACACACAAATGACCGGAATAAGCTATTCTAATTTCAAAAATCTATTATCAAATGTAATCAACTGCAGAATAGGCTTGGAAGCAATAACTCTTAATTCTCTTTTTAAATACAGTCGGCATAATAATGAGTAAGACAATGCGAGTTAATGAAGGCTGGCAGACGATGTGCGAATCAGGGCAACTATTCACAAATTAGTCGTCGCGCCACACTCGCAGCACATAGGGGCGCTGTCAAATCAGCCGGAAAAAAATCAAGCACAGTCAGTATTCTTATTTCGGATATTTTAGATGAGTTTAGCTTTTGTTTCAAGTCAGTGTATTCGACCAAGGTAGTTTCTATATAGAAATTAGGAAATAATATTCATTGTAAATCACTTTGCAACGAATACACGTCTCTAGAACAAACAAATTCATAATTTAAAGTAATAAATATAAATATTGTCCATCAAACTGAGCAACTGTGATAAAAAATTGAGTTTACTGTACATAACTGAAAACATATTAATATTCGCAATTTCAGCTACACCGTAAATAACTCTATTACCATTTGCAAATTCCACATCCAAAAAAGCAACATAAATCAAGAATAAACGGCAACCCTAGCACAAGCCGGGCCGGACCGCGCCCGTCTTGCACCGTTTGACGGAGCGAAATCACTCAAAAGTTTTAATGCCGTTTCCGCCGGGACGGACGGTCTGCCCGGACGGCGGTCGGTGTGTGCGTGCCTTTATATCGCTCCGTGTGAGACACTTTGTACCGTCTGCGGTGTACGTCAAATGTGTGATTGAGATGTTTAAGTTATGGTGGATTTTTTGGTATTTATAAGAAATATTGCCTTTTTGATTTACTGTAATAGGATCCTGGGGTAGATTCTCTTTGCAGTTTTGAAGGTAATAAGGCGAGAAGTACAAAACGTATGATTCCTAGAAAAGTCGAGGGGTCGGCGCGGTGGGACAAAATCTTGTAGCATTATTAACTTATAATGAAAATTCTTGTATTATAAATACTAGTAATGGGACACGATTTAGTTATTTGAGAGGTGACAAATGATTAAGTAAATTTGCTACTGACTTGGACAAGATTTAGCCTAGTTAGTAGATGAAATTCCAAAGATTCCTTCTCAGTGCTCACCTACATCGATAAGGGGTTATTGTGCAAAACTTCATGCAGTGAGGGTTGATTGTGTTTTACCTCTAGTCAGTGTAAACAATTTTATTAATTTAATGTAATTTATGAAACTCAAAAGAAAACCACCTGTTTACGTTGAAAACCAGGTACTGGAACTGCCCATTCCCGGAAAAAGACCTAGAAACAGACCCAAAACTACATGGGCAAATGTGTTGCTGCTGACATGGTAATATGCAATGTTTCCGATGAGAACGTCAATAGGGCGAAGTGGAAAAAACATTTGTAGAGGGCTGACCCACCATCACGTGGGAACATGAGAGAAAAGAGAAAGACAGAGAGAGTGAAAGAGGGAGAATCAAATTTATGAATATGAGAGTCTGTTTCACGATATTTGAGTAAACGCTAATCCTCGAGTACAATATTAGGCGACCAAATATAAAAATCAATATCCTAAATAAATAGTAAACAAAAATACATTAAGCGTTACGTCAACTGGTGGGAACATTTTCATGATTATGAAATAGACCATAAACATCTTAATTTCATACCTCGATGTTTATCTAAATATATGACGCTCCAAGTCCGAAATTCAAAAAATACCTACATAACCACAAAACGAAATCCGTTCCCTATCAATCAATACAACCCTCACCTACCCAAATCATTACAAATCAAAACGAGAATCTAAATGAAGAATTAATTTAAAATCACTCGATTTTCTAACCGTACACGTTCTGACAGATTATATCTGTTAATACCCAATTATTCTCCCCTTCTGTCGGGGGGGGGGGGGCGACACCTACCGTCCCTCACGTAACTGGATATAATAATGCTCGCTATATATAAAGTACAGACGGACAGTCCGTCACAGTGGCAATAAAGAGCTGTGAAGTTTCCGGAAAGACTTTTATATATCACGATAAAGTCCGTTTAAAACATTGGGTTTGTTAAATTGGAGTTGTCAGTACTTATATGAGTATAAAAGTGGATTAATATGTCCTTCAAAAATAGAACAGTCGTCAACCTAGTCAATTACATTGTGTGATTAGGACTATATACTCTTTGTGTACACCTACATTCTTTAGTCTCTGCACCACCTAAAGGTTGACTGGTAGAGAATGCCTTCGCCCTTAAGTCCGCCTTTATATTCTTTGTATTTAAAGTGTAATAAATAAATAAAATATTAAGTTACACTTTAGTGACAAAGAAAGTGCGTAGAGAGTCGATCACCTAACAAGATTTTTTTAACTTAGTTGTACTTTCCGATGACTTCCTAAATGTATCATAAATTCACTAAAATTAGTAGACACAAATTTTGAATTTCAATCTAATGTCTCGGCATTATAGCACACATTTTTTTCCGACTTTAAAAAGGTTTTCAATTCAACTGATTCTTTCAGGGCTTCCTGTTCTTCTTGGCCGTACTATTAAATATTTGATCCGACAACGAAAACAATATCGAAACACCAATACTAGTTAGAGTACATATGTACCATACTAACATGCACGCAAGTCCAAATTAAACTAGTTTTTATTAGTTCAAAACTAAATATCTCTTGCAACTATGTCGACATCTCGTCTCGTCTAAAGGGCTTCGTGTCGCGGACAGGCGGTGTCCAGCGAGACTCCCCGCTCTCCCCCCGTGGGGCGAGGGGGGGGCCGGTGACGTCACAAGATGTTGGAGTTAAATGCACTCGCTAGTCCACAGCGCTTTTTGTAATGTGACATTTTTTCCTGAACATGTTGGGAAGTGTTGGTTAAATTAGAATGTTGGTGTTTACAGTTATTTATTAAATATATAAATTTTATAGTTAAAGGTTTTGTTCATTACTTTTTAATATGTTTCACAATGTCACCTCACATTGACTCATTGTTTCAGCAACCTTTATCAAATTATATACTATTTTAGCTAACTGGGAGTTTGCAGTTTACTTTCACAATGCTTAGCAATAACGCTTTAATAAAAATGAATGCTCGTATAATTATCTCTAAATACATGAATATCTGCTTGCGTAGACTTCAGTAAGAAAAGGCAATATAAAAAAAAAAAATAATCAATATCAAACTATTTCCTTTCATTTGTGGCCGATAATCAAACCTATTCAAGATATAACCAAATGTTAACCAATTCGAACCGGGTGATACGCGGTAAAATTCGCGAAATGCACTTATTACAGGCGAGGCCGGGATCAGGCGGGATTCCGGGATGATTGGCAATAGCGGGGATAACGGGGCAATTTTAATGGGATCTTTTCGATAGGTGCCGCGTAAGGTTCGCTCGGATGATTGCGGTGCGACTGATTGCGGGGTTCGTGTAGGTTTAGTACTATCTGTATGAAGGGGACGATATTAATATTTTTATGCATGTGTTATAATAATAAGCGGCAATAGACTAGTTGGAAGTGGAACGGACTGCTGTGACGAATGTCCGCAGAAATCCGAAGGGCACGCCTTGATTATTTTAAAAATAAGATATGTGTATTCTTTGTGAATTATCGCTCGCTTTACGGTGAAGAAAACCCATGAGGAAACCTGCATACCTGAGAAGTTCTCTATAGGAATTTAGAGGGTGTGTGAAGTCTACCAATCTCCACTACAGCGTGGTGGACTAAGGCCTAATCCCTCTTAGTAGTAGAGGAAGTCCGTGCCCAGCTGCGGTACAGTATATGATACGCTGATATAATAACAATATTATATAATCAATATTTTTTTTTGATCATCGATCATAATAACAATATTTTTAGTCTTTAAATCCACAAACATACACATAGTCATATTTTTTTTCTACATCGCAATATGGTATATTTCCTTGGACGTCGGACTCGTAAATTATTATTGCAAAAATCGAACCTGTGATTTTGTGCATCAACAGAATAATGTCTACAATGTACAATAATATTTAAGCCCTATATCACAAATCTTCCAGATATACAGTCGAATCACCGGTAATGGACAATTGGCACATGAATTTAGGGATCGCACCGGCGTCAGTGGATCGCTCATATCGCCGGCTTACGTATTATTTGAAGTAAAATATAATTTATAAATTTATTATGGCAGGATTGACGCGCGACACGATTTATTTGATCACATATTGATGTTGGATCAAGTGACTTTTGCATTGTACTCTGTTCGTTTAATTACAAAATGAATTTCGTCAATAATTTGTGAGAGTACTTAAAATACGTGCAATAATTTTGTTAGTTTTAATAAGTTACCTACTTACTCCAATGAGATGGGATTTGCAAATAGCAAACAGCACTTACCTGTAACAAAAAAAGGAGTTCTTAAAAAATATTTAAAATATTTTTATTCATAAACTGATGGAGCAATAAAAAAATAAACTTATAAAAGCTTATGTGTAATCATTTTAAATTAGGAAGCACAATTATATGATTCCATAATTAAAAAATAGTAAATACAATTTTTAATTATTTCTCTTTTAGTAATAAAAAAAAAATCAAAAAAAACAAAAAAACAGATAATTTTAAATTCAGAACATTACTTATACCTTACTTAAAAAGTTTTAAGTTGACATCTGTAGGTAGGTACATAATCTAATATACTTTTTAATAAATGAGTCCTTTGTGGTTAGTTTTCAACCCGTACTATATGTTTCATTTTAACCGCATAATAAAAGACGTTGAACCGAATTCCATTTAACTTTCACACAAGACAAGAAGTCATCCCAAAGCAGTACATAAATAAAATAAAGGCAATCGTGTTCCCACAATGGGCGAGTGACAGCGGGGCATGGGGGAGTCCATTGGAATTGTATATACGATGGAGTGGATTTAATATCGGGCGGAATGTCCCGCTGAAAGATAGTGTCCGAGACGTTGCTAGTGGATTTACCAGAGTGGGGCTGGGGTTTCGATCTGGGCACGTTGACTTCATTTTAAGTTGTATGTAGTTTAAAATACGACTCAAATTGGCATTAGTGATATGCTGAGTCCACTGAGGTTAATGAGGCTATTATCGGAATAAATATGCAAAATATTACGTCAAATAAAATCAAATGTTCAGTGCTAAATTGCTGTTGTCAAATTATTGAGATAGGTCGTGCATACACAGAAACGATTTGTCATGATTAATATTTGACTTCCCCGTCATTCAAAAGCTTATGAAGATTCTTACAATGTTTTCCTTCGCCTTATCAAGTGACAAAACTGCTTTATATTCACTGTGAACTAAAGTTATAGCACTTTCCTAGGCGGCAGATATATAAAAAACAGTATAATGTAACAAAATTAAACCCTTACTGTAAACCTACTATAAAGTTGACCCGCTAGTACATAAAACGACGAGTGTAGTGAGTTTCACCTCCGTACGTCATCTAACCCTCGGCAGCGGGAATTTTATAAACACGTCCCGGCGGGTCTATGTGATCCAATTTTATTTCGGCAAGTGAGAAATTTCCATTGCGGGGTCACTTGGACCACAATCATATAGTATTTATGTATTATTTAACGTCCAGCGGTGGATTTGCATGGATTCCATTCCCCTTACCCGATAGTGGATTTGGGATAACCTTTTCATAATATTAGCGTAGGTTTAAATTTTTATTGAGTTATAAAAATGATTTGGAATCCGTGTTCTTCGAGGATTACGAAGATCGGGATTGTTATCGTCCTCTAAAGAATCAGTTATTTTCCCTTTTTGAATCATTTTTTTATTATTTCAAATCTACTAAAAACTCGAAATAGAAAATGTCCAATCAAAACAAAACCAAATAAAATCAGATATCAATGACCAGTACATAAAATAATTCGAATTTAGAATACCAGTCACAAGTCGCACGTCCGAATTTAAATACACAGCGAGGGTATCGAATACTTAAGACGAGATGCGATTTGAAAAAAGAAAACAAATCCCCGGATCGGACGGCCGCCCGCCACGACAGCCCGCGTAAACACCAGCCATATTGTTACCCGCCGCAATCTCGTATCAACCGACCAAATAGCTTAGATACTTATGTAAATGGGACCACAACCCTGCTTATTGTATATCTAATTTGATTTCTTTTGCAATACCGTGATGGGATTCAACGAATATTGGTCGTACCTGCCCATCTAATAACGTCGCGGCATGCGGAGTTAGGGTTAAGAGATCAGCGATAGGCAGTGGGCCTTTAAAATATTTATATACGGGGACAGTCACTCCCGCGCTTACCTACTGTCATCCAATTTTCGTTTATGCGTTTTGTAAGTTAGTTTTTCTTGGGAAGCACTCGGAGGGTCAGGCCGGGTTTTATAAGTGTTAATTAAGGGATGTTATATTCATGTTGGAGCGCAGATGTTCTGCGAGATGGAAAGTAAGACATGCGTGCGTGTAAAAGTTCGCGTTATGTGCGTTTGGTAGTTCAGGCTGTTTTTTATAGATGCGGGTTAATATAAAATCTATTTTCATTTTTAGTATTTTATAGAAGGTGGTATGGTAATGTGTTGTTTAAATATAATGCTCATAACAAGATACGTTTAGCATCTGTCATTTGAATTATAGGTGAAACATCTCAACATTCATTAATAAGTACTAGGAAATTACTCAAACATCTAAACACCAAATCATTTCAAACCCTAACAAACCGAACTACCCAAATTCAAGTTAAAAGTACGTTAAACGGAAGTTAATTAAAAATAGACATTAATAGGCGTTTGAGACGAGGCGTCGCGTCCGCTTCAGAAAAAGAACCGCCAATTTGTAACTTTCCTCTCGAATTTCCAACCCTTTCAAAGTTGACGTGAGGTACTTAGCAACTAGTGCTCCCAGATTTAGTCGGGTTATCGTTACTGTTGTTTTCAGGATGAATTAAAGTTTCACTTTGCTAATATGACGCGCGACGGATACTTTGTGTTCGATATTTTTGATTATGGTTGAAATGACAATTATTTTTTGTTTTTTATTATTGAAGTTCGACATCGTTTTGTAGAGATAAAATGTCAGTAATATGATAACATATTAAATTATCACAAATTAATGTTTTTTGAATATTCGCAGTATTTCAGCAACTATACTATTGGACACCAGTTTTTTTATTGCTTTTAATGACGTGACGATCTTGCTGTTTGCCTGATGGTAAGAATTATATATTACATGATTCAACGGCTTTAGTAAATAAAAAAAACATCCCGAAAGATAAATAAAGGAACCATGAATGAATGTTTTGTCCAACATTAACAACATGAAAATTTTAAATATTTTTTTTCCAATATACATAAAAATTAGCACTACCTTTTATAGTGAACCGACGATATACCGTCTAAGAATAAAATACGATACTATTTACAAGACACAATCCACAATTCCAAATGAATCAATTCAAAAACCATCGCGACACGACTGACAAAACTACCAGTACATAATTAACAAACTTTAAATTAACTTCATGTAAACTCATAACTTCGTATCGCCTCCAGAAACAGTTACAAACGGACAGAAAGCCGTACTTGTCGCAGTAAAAGAACTATAGTGACGTACAGACGGACATGAATACAGCACGCCACGCGACATTAGCCCGGCAACTTTTCAAATTACAAGTTTATGAAGTTTGGTGGGTTTTTCTAAAGTGTCCATAATGCAGCTGTGATAGCTTTTATTATGCCGGGCGTGTACCTCGCGATAAGTGAAGTTTGTTGTACGTACAATGTCAACATACTGTCAATTTCTAAGGCAAATAACAAAACATAATTATATGCAAAAATTTCCTTCATGGCAAATAAACAAGTTATAGCCTAGCTGAGTATGGAACGCTCTGCGGAACTTAAGGCTCCAGGTTCAAAATCTTTCAGCACACGTTCGATGTTACAAGTAGAGTACATTGATTGAATTGTCAGTTATCGGTCGCATTAACAGTAAAGGAAATCTACGTATCTGAGAATTCTCCATAAGAATTTCGAAAGTATGTAAAGTCTGTCAACCCGTACTAAGCCGGCATGATGGACTAAGGCCTAAACCCTCTAAATAGAAACCCATGTTCAGTAGAGATCAGTATATCATACGGGGCTATTATTTATTAAATTAATAACTTAACTACCGAACTCCAACTTTCGCGCACCTAAACCTACGCGATACCATTCGCAAACCACACAAAATTCATCTGTAATTACAGTATCACACCAAGAAAGTTATCGACGACAATCATTACTAATACCCTCCGAGGCAATTCTTGTGCGCTCGGTCTTCACATCGAATGCACGCCCTTGGAAGGGGGGACATGTGTCGCAGCTCTAGGCACACGGTTCAGTGCATACCTCATGGTTGCCAATTCACATTGAGGCCTATGAGGACTAGTGAACATATCCTAGTGTTCTTCCTTCCTTCCATCCTAAGAAAATTCCTTCTTCCCTTACACTTCCTTCCCGAGATATCCCCTCCCAACTGTCCTTCAGGTCTCTGCAGACGCTAAGCCGGGGGATTCTAGTATCCCATTCAAAGGTTTCTCCCGATGTTAACTGCGCGAACATGTCCTGGTGTTCTCCCTTCCCTCCATCGTAAGAAAGTCCCTTCTTTACCTACACTTCCTCCCACAAATATCTCCTCCCAACTTTCCTTCAGGCCCCTGCAGTAGCTAAGCTGGGGGATTCCAGTTTCCCATTCGTAGTCTACCCAGGTGTTGACTGGAGTCCGATACAAAAAATCATTAGTAATAGCAGAATTTATTCGGTATTTTCGCGTTTACATAAAAGAACGTTTAAACCCGTATTTGGTGCGAGCACTGTTAACTATTAATAAGCTGTAAGTTTCGTTCTCGGCTGGTGTTTCTTTTGGTTCGACAGTTCGGTGTGCGGCCGAGTTGTGACCGGGGATCGAGTGATGAGCGAGGGCGGAATATTTGCGCATTTAGATAAGTAAAAGAAGGTTATAATATATATTAAAACAAGTTTTAAATTTAGGCATACGGGATAGGCTTTTAGTGCATCACGAATGCCTTGCTTGTTTGCAAAGTTCTACAATTTGTCAATTTTCAATTAAAAAATAAATGGGAACTTTGCTAGTTCGGTGAGATACAACTTATGCTTCAGATTTTAGTCAAAAAGAAGTCGCAGCGAAGACCTTTTACAATAAAAAAAAATCTACACAGACATATTACGATTAAGGAAATGAAACCCTTAAAATCTGCAGACTGCATAAGTTTAGTAACAAGATCTGGTGGTAGGATATATTTTATATCCGCCCGGATAGCGACCACTGTACAAAAGGTGTTAAAACCTACCATAGTGGTCTACGTAAGTGTGTAGCGCTCCCGCATCAGCTTGTGTACATCCGGGTCCAACAAGCCGGTATAATTATGTCAACTGTTATAGGGTAATCATATCTCCTCTTACCATCATGTGCAGTGTGGTCACAATACCGTGCCTATATGAAAAAAGGTTCCTTTTCTATCTTATGGATATAAAATCTTTAGTGATATCATTCCGCTTCCTCCTATCACCCGCACCGCCGCCAACGAGCCACGCTTTTAAATCGCCAACTTTTCACTGTTTTAATTAAGTTGACGTCACAGTTACAACTGTGTTGATTTGTCGCGCCGCGGCGAGCGCGGGACTCGAACCTTCGACAACATTCGTTATACTGTTTCTTCGAACTCCAAATGGGTATTGAACTAGATTTGTATGTTTATTGAGACGAATCTGTTGTCGATATTCTGTCTTCTCGTTTAAAACTGATACGAACTAATTTGACAAATGCCTTTTATATACCTATGTGATTTTTTTTTTTTTTTCGTATTATATTTGTACTAGTTTGATGTTTGACAAGGAATCAAAATTCATTCAATTCAATTTTAGTTTTAAAAAATAAATCTATTGAACTAATAACCTTATATTTATATACCGTCAAGAAACTATAAAAACTATAGACTAGCGTTAGCCTTTGGCTTCACCTGCTTGAAAAAGCTTTTCCGAAATAAGTAAAAATTTTCCCGGGATGAAATAGCCCTGTAGCATTCAAGAGTAATGTAGCTTTCTTAATCAGTTTAATAGTTCCTGAGATTAGCGCGTTCTAACAAACAGACTCTTCAACTTTAATATTATAGATATTCGGTATCCATCCTGTATTAGATTCTTCAAATACACACAACTATCGTTATTTACACATCGAATGTTAACTTAAATCGCAACAGGATCGATAAGCAAAGGCTGATGGAAGTTGATTTAAAGAAAGCAAGTGGGGGAGTGGTGGGGGCTTTGGGGCTGAGCGGAAGCCAAGCTCGGCGTGAATGAGCACTAATCAATACGGACCGAAGGTGCTGAAAAATCATATTACAGCGTGTGTTTGTGTACCGACAGCAGATTAGTGATAGGATGACGTGAGGTGGGGCTTTGGGACATAACTTATTTGAATTAATTAAATTTTAAACCAGTTGAAGCCCGCAGTGCTATCCAAGAATTCCAAATTTACTTTAATTCAACCGACGAGACAATTTCAAACTCTATTCTATTAATATAGTGGTAATGTAAAACCATTAAATAAATAGGAATCAATAGAACAATAACAAAAAGTAAAAATTATTTAATCCAATTTTCTATATTATAAAAGATACACCAAAACTAATAACAACGCTTAATAATGCTCGGTAGAGTCAACAAAATCCAAAACTTATAGTATAGTCAACCCAATTCCCAAAGCAGATATTTTAGCGGATTAATTTGCGCACGGTACAGCATATGCAGCGTAATCGACGGCCAGCTGGGGACGTATCGGTCCGTCGCGGAGACGCCGCTGGCTCTGTTTTTAAAGCTTTCTTCCTCCCCCGCGTCCACCGCCCGTCCCTCCCCCCTACCCGCCCAATCGATGGATGGCATCACGCTACTGCACCGATCAACTGCATACGTGAACTCTTAGACGTTTTGTGCAGGTGATATAATTGTTTACTTAGAACGTGTATGTACGTCATATAGTTTAAAGTTCTGGAAGATTTTCAAAGTTGGTTCGTGTTTTCTGGAATTGAAATTTCAATTATAAACGGAAGAATATTATTTTCACGCTGTTAATTTTTTTTTGTCTACATTTAATAAATATTTTGAAAATGTTCACTAACAACTCTATGATTATTTTGCTTGAAGTTAGAATTCATCAAAATATGTTGCAAAGATCAGTTTCTCATGACGTAGATATGAAAGATGTTACAAATTGTAATTCCCCTTAAATTGCATGCAGTACTTTGAACAACAAAGAGAAATATAAATAATTTATTTTCAAAAGTGGATTATACTCTACAAACATTTTTACTAATAACAAGAAAACTACCCACACAATAAATTTAATTACACAAAAAATAAATAGCAAACCTTTTAAGATACCGTTAATTCAAGGCATAATAAAATGCATAAACAAACACGAAACAACAAACCCAGGGAACCAATTAAATAATTAAATTAAGGGGACTTTCGTCCGCGCGACATCTGACAGTGTTAGTCTGCGGATGTTAAGCGTGTTCCTTGCACTGCGTCTCCACTGACAAGTTGTCAGGGCCAGGCGGTGCCGTCGCTCTGGGGAACTGGCGATGTACTGCGCACAACTTGATGCGGTCGCTTGTCTGCTGTTGACGCAGTTTTCCTCAACAGTGACCTCCCCTGGGCGTTGCGAGTCATTTTTGACATGTCCGATGTCCCTCTGTTTAAAGTGTTTAAGGGTGATTAGGGTGACGAACACTATTTTTTGCAGTAAAATCTCAGATTTGGACTTAAAAGAAAGAAGGAAGAATACTCAAATAATTAGCATCTGTGATTGAAAAGAATAACATTGTTTTATAAGACGAAAAATTAATATAAGTCACCCGCGTGATGGTAAGCAATACGTTTGCCTATATATAAAAGCAGAATCTTCAACCATACGTAATGCGCCACAAAGAACGACAATCCGCATCCTGAGACATTAGAGATAGAAGTTAAGTCTCATAATATTTTAGCCTATATCACGTAACTACAAAAGCAAATTCAATACAATAATCAACTAACAATCTTCGAAACGTATTAACACGTTCATCGACGTGACACGTCCTGTTTATAAACTATAAAAGCATCGCATAAGACGCGACAATCAATAACAGGCAAGCAAGTAGAATAAACTAAAACTGAACGGCACGTCACAAGTGCTGCGGGACGATTCAGTCGCGGCGTGTCATCGCCGTGCAGACAGTTCGGGTACACTGACGTGACAGCACTGACTCTGTGTTTAGCGGCGTGCGCCATGAGCGGCAGCGACGTGACATTTGAAGGATATTTTCTGGGATCTTTTGTTCTGATATTTATAGTTTATTTAGGCAAACTTTTCTTTATAATTAGAAGGCTTATATCTTTAATAACATAATGCAATTTACTAGAACTAGGTTTGTTGCGTGAGCGTGGCAGGATTCATAACTACAAAAAAATACACGTCGAATTGATGACCTTCTCCTTTTAGATTATATGAGTTCGAGTGTAGATTTAAATGAAACTTTTTCATAAAACTTTTATGGTTGTCGATCACGAATTAAGCTAAGATAGACTTTATTTTAAAAATGTAAGATAAGGATGTTCGTCCATTATTTTCATCTTTATTGACAATCGGTAGATTCAGAAGCCAATTTAGGTTTATAAAGAGTTTTCTTTCCAAAAAAACATCCGAAACGCTTCCTCCCACAAATGACGCCAGTCAGAGCAAGTCTGGAGTGAAATTTCCTACGGAGCCGAGTAAACTTGGAGACGTGGCAGCGACAGCGACGCCCGCGTCATCTCGATGCAAGTTGATAATGCAAGCGAGTGTTCAGAGTACTTGCAACTACTGTGTGCAAGTGTTTGGCAGTTTTTGGAGCCCGTGATTTTGTTATTTGATAATTATGGAGAGTCAGACTTGCAGCAGAAGTCTCAATTTGTCATACCTTGCAAACAAAGAGATTTTTTTAAACTTCCGCTAATATTTGAGGACTCTGTGAACTGTGAAGATTTATCTGAAATCTCAAGATTTTAAATCTTTTTATTTCTATATGTAAAAAGCAGTTGATATCTTTTGAATAATTACTGTCGCCGTCGACATTTAAGTACTTAGTAAAGTAATCTAATAGAACTTCTCTTAAATCTGTTAAAAATTACGTATACTAATTCATGATATCCTAAATTTTTCTAAAAAGGGAAGTTTTCTAGTAAAATGATATCTATTCCTGATTCGAGTTCATAATTGGACGTTTTCCAATAACAAATCAATTCAAATAAGAAACTACGGACCCGTTAAAAGTATATTTTAAAGCTGTATTCAGTGTTCATAGCTTTGCGCTATAAGAATACAGTCAAATTATGCTACGCAGCGACCTAGATTTTAACAAAAATATTACACTACTTGTGGAAATTTACGATAACGTTGGAATAACATAAATATTTGTTCAAATACATTACTAACAATTTAAATAAATATAGAACTTACTAGCAAAAGCAATACCTTTTATTTTTGACTTTTTATACTTGGAAGTAATAAGATGACAATATTGCTAGGATGATAGTAAGCGCAGGTCAAAAAAAATTGCACTATGAATTTTAAAGTATGCTTGTCAACTTGCGATATTATCTTATAATGCCTGGCAGTTACATTAGCTACAATGCTGAAAGAGTTGAACTCCAATGCTGCTAAATGAAGAGATGCCACACGAACACCTACCGTTTCATAATTTTTGTGGCTTCAAACAAAGAACGTCTCTGTATTAGGGTATGTATATCATAAAATAATGTGTTTTTAATACACACACACACACATATTCTCGTGCTATCGTCCCCGAAGGGATCGGCAGGAGTATAACTAGTGCACCCACTTTCCGCCTTGTGGATTCCGTCCCATGATGTGATAAGGTCAAACCTATCGCTTTATCAAGCACAAATTATTATTTTATTGAGCTTCGTTAATTATAATAATAATGTAATTAGTGAGCTATCCCTAAGGAATAAAACACCAATATGCTATTATGCGTCTCAATCGCTTTAATCTAATAACAGATCCATCTTCACAGAACATTCTTACATTCAATACTCATACAAACGAACGTCCATCAACCTAAAACATAAAAGCCATTTGCAATAACAACGTAATATCAAGCGAACTCCGTCTGTCGCCTTAAGACGGGCGCGACTGCAGCGTGACACCCGCGACATCGACGTGACGTTCTCCACATTGCACTCTAGGTGTAGTTATATGCGCCGTGCAGGGACGGGGCAGTGGTTTAAACGTGCTCGACAACATACAGAATATAACTAGTTAAAGACAACTGTATAGTAGTTTTAGATGTATGATAGAGTTGATATGAGGTATATTTTAGTAGGTTCATCATCATGCGACATGAATTTCACTGCAGAACTAGGGCCTCACCGAGACTTCCAGACGGACCTGAAAAAGAGGGTTAGCTGACAGAGCAATCCTTTTGTACTTAATATGTCCCATATTGTACTGGTAATAGCGGCTAGATAATACACTTTATAAGGTACTTAAGGTAACCCTACTGAAATATAGATCATTGGGTTGTCCCGCATTACCCAACATGCACACGCAAATATCTCGAACGTCACACACATTAAGACTCTATACAATCTTAACCCGTCATGACTTGTCAAACAGCTACGCGTGTGACGGAAAAATAACCTTATTATGTAGTATATAAGGTTATAATCCCGTGACACACGCAAATGTCATGTAGCTGTCTTGGCTCGCCGGCGAGCCACGAGAGACCAAGAGTTAATATTCATAAACCCTTTTCTTTCCCAGCACTGTCCCGTCACGTCCACGTGAAGCGTGACAGCGGGCTGGCCACGTCACGCTAGTCCCGCCACCGACGCCCGTCACGCCGCCCGCCCAGATGGATTGATATTGCCGACGCAAGATGGAGCGATTGCATACGAAGAAAATAAAAATGCTCATCTAGATTAAATCGTACATCACTTGTTATTGCTTTGAAGCGATATTGTTTTATGAGTTTCAGTGTAGATTTGATGCGGACTTTTTGAGTCTGAATTACTTTATACATGTTTAAGTTTTGAAATAGTGGAAAATAATTTTGATTTCATTTAAAATGATACGTTATCCTGCAGCATTATTTTTGCTTATATTAGAATTATCGTCTGTATTTCCTTTTATGTATTTTTGTATTAATGAAATAAATGATTGCTACATACATATTTTTTACAGAGAACATGTATAACTCATATTCAAATATTATCAAAGCGATAAACTTTAAAGACGACAACTCAAATAAGTTCTAGACTCCTTCACAAACTGTCTTATCGCAAAAACTACATCAGAACACAATAAAGTTAATTAAACGTACAAACAAACAGTATTCAAAAGGCGCCATTACTGCGCGTCCGTATTTCACAAGACATCAAGCTGAAAAGTAGCGATGGACGCAAACGAGATGCTCGGACGGCGTGATGGGGAGTAGAGACAGTGACATGACACCGCCGGCCCCCACTGGCCCCGGACCCCCGCCCCAGCGCCCGGGGTGCATATTGACCCCCAACCCCCGTGCGGATAATAAGGGGTTTGGACCGGCTACCTATAGAAGTCGGGGCATCTTTCGCTCGCGACGTGTGTTGGTTTTATGTATTTGAAAAACGTGGACATTTTGATGTTAGTTGGTATGCTGTTGGTGTGTTTGTTAACTGTGTTTGCTATTCTTTGTGTATTTAAAGATTATAGTAGTTTAGTGCAAGTATTATCAAAATTAATGCAGTAGTTGATAATTTATTTTTCAAAAATGAATTGATAACACTCCACTTTATGTTAAAAAACGTGTGTATAATATTCCAAATCTTAATATAATCGGATAACTAGGGTCGTTGCGTCCTTCGAAAGACGAATAAATTATGCTTTCCTGTCTCGTTACACATAGACTGATTTAGAAACACGACTCACCAACGTCGCCGAATATTCTAATAGCAAATACCAATATGTTATTAAGATAATTCTTTCACAAAAATATTGAATACCGCCTGCATCTAATAATGACAGCATAAAATGATTTTTCACACAATTTTTCGTAAACAAAACGTCATAAGACGTCATTTGCACAAAATTAAACAGACGTCAAGACGCGTCAAGTCCGCCCGCTCGGGGGGTCGGCCCCCGTCCGGCAGATGGATTGATATTGCTCCGCAAATGCAGGTGGCCGACCGATCCCGGAACAATACCTATAACTTATATCAACTTAGAATTTACTTGTTTTATTGCTTAGTTAGATTTTTCTTGGACCTTAAGTAATGAGTTAGAAATTCAATATGTTTATATTCCTGTCTTAATTTGAGAAGGTTTAGGTCTTTACATCAAGTTTTTGATTCAATCGTCGGTTAAATTATCTCAATTCAAAGGTATTTTGTTATACTTGTTTTGTCAATATCTTACATTTCCCATTTAAAGTTTAAATGTGTTTTTTTTTTTCACGAGCACGGGAAAATGACCAACGGCACCTGATGGTAAGTGGAGTGGACTCAATAGAATGTCGACTGACGAGAGATGATTACCCCTTGACAGTCGACACAATTATGCTGGTGTTGGAACCGGATAGGCTGACCATATACATATACATAGGCTGACCCTGAAACGCAACGCATTTACGTGAGCCACTATGGCGGGTTTTAACACCTTGTGTATGGTGGTCGCTATCCGGAGAGATATAAAATATATCCTACTACCAGCAAATTTATTACTTGTTGATTACAATAAACAAATAAATACATCTATTAGCATGTCAAGTTGATAAATAACAATATATTTGTATAATATATTGTATGTATCATTTATTACATGCATACATAATTGTCTAATTATTTATATACTATAAATCATTGTTTGATACCTTTTTAACTGTCTGTCGCCTGCGGGTATGTTTGTCGTTTATACAAGTTATTGTCTGGTATAAGGTTATTTATTATAAACAATTAACATATATAGCCCAAGTAATCTGTTAATTAAATAGCTATTTAAAAGTTACTAATTTTTACCAAAACATAAATATCGCCACTCATATAACAGAGGTCAATAAATAAAATATCCATAAACACAACACAACACGCAATGTTCCGAAACATCTCTCAATACTTACATAAATCCATCAAACATATTCACCAAACATTAAAACCCAAAAATGACGAGCATTATCGCTTCCATATACAATGAACGACACAAATTAATAGCGCGAGCTCCTAACGAGTATTGAAAAACCCTCTCACACTCCATAAAAACTTGACAAAGACACATGTCCCGCCTTATTATCTTCAATTAAGAAGTACTGATAATGTACTGTGACATACGGACTAACTACCATTATAACAGACCTCACCACAC
>NW_023592304.1:0-27710 GCF_014839805.1 Manduca sexta | reverse complement strand
AAAATTAGTATAGAAATATAGACTATTGAAATTTGTGTGTGAGCCTGTGCATGTACACTCTTTACATCACCATGCGCAGATTCTCAACGACTCTTCAATATTATAATAGGTAAGTTTGGAAAGCCATGAAAAAAAATATTTTGTAATTCTTTTACCGATATATTGATGTTGCGGTGACGGTTAAACACAAAGACAAACCACCAGAAAGTCACCTGTACATGTACACAGAAAATGTTATGTTGCAAAGCAAAAGAACATTTTTCATAACAAGTCGAAATAATTTTATACAAATTTTAATTCATAAAGCTCCAGCCTGGACCTAATCGAGGCAAGATAATAGCCAAATGCAGTAAAAATGCAGTCAATACGATCACACATTATTTGGTTGCAGCTTTGAGAATATCAATTTCAAACTCTCGCTATGACTGGGGCGAGCGTTCGGAAGCTAATGTCAGTAATGTGTCCATAGTTAGACAATCGGTGCTCCCATTCGACATATGACTCCCTGTATCTCCCTTAAAATTTAACGGGACTTTAACTGGCTTTCACATGTAGTCTAATTTGTACGTTTAACATCGACGGATTTATATTAACTCACTTATGCAAGGCAATGAAACTGCGTCTGATCTTAAATCAAGCTCAATCAAATATCTATGATTTATAAACATAATTTCTTTGTTGTTACCCGGTGGTTTAGACATGGGCAAGTAAGTTAGTAGATGAATTATTTGTAACTAGGGATTGCTCGCGGTTACATCCGCATAAAAAGCCTTTCCCACTATAAAAGTCCTTAATATATGGAGACTATCCATTGTGCAATACTTGTATGACGCCGTCGTAATCTATTTGAAAATTTAATAAATAAATTATTTACTTGCCATGGGAGAAAATAACGGGAATAGGAACTAGTCATGTGATAATCCAGAACGTGGTCTACCTGTATGGCAAATCCGTTCAACCGCTTCTACGTTTAATTGAAATATTATCAGAAAGTTTCGCATTAATAATATTAGTTAGATATAAGAAATAAGGTAAAAGAATCAGATTGGAACCTTAATCATATTGCTTATGTTTATACTCATTACAATAATGTTAATCCTTTGAAAATATGGTTTTAAAAATTAAATCAACATTATTTATACCATCAAGTATTGTGTGTTATTTTCAGGTCTTTAATATTGACATTAGGCAAACCTGCAGTTCAACATTTTGGATCGACAACGTTTCGGCTTCGTGCCAAATATGTTTTTAATCACACCTTATGCTCTAAAATTTTATCGTATAATAAATAGAACATGAACCCCTTTTTTGAGAATTATTTTGGTATATTTTAATTAGTTAACCCAATACTGAAGATCATATTTGCGTTTATTAACATCTTTCGGAAGCCAACTTTCTCAGGATAGCATTTAGTGGAGTTTACAGGAAGAATGTCCCTGTACAATACGTCAACATCATTGCAGACAGTGAGTAAGAAAGTGTGCCACGGTTACTGATGGCACGTTCACCAGGGATCTGTATTAAACCCTCTTTATTTTGGTTGACGATGTTGCTATTTGCACTAAGAATCGTCCCAAAGTACAGGAGGCACTTTTACTGTGGAAACACCTGACGTCAGTTACAAACCGGTAGCCTAGTGTAGAAAAGAACCAGTTTATGGCATCTATCAAGCTAGAACCAATAGATATCATTCCGATCCCCATAGACGGTCAATTTGTCACTTTGTCCAATTAGTGCAAATATCTCGGTGGCATGATGCATAATTCTGGAAGCGGGGAATATAACAACTAACACCAAATATCTGCAGCGCATCGAAAATAGTGGGAATTATCGGCGAAAAAATAATGCACGTAGGTACAACTCAAAGGCCTACTCTAAAGTTATAACAGAACGGAGTTTTCAAGACCTATGCTTTGTATATATAGGCAAACTGCGGGCCGATGTTTGCGTCTAGAACGGTGCATCAGTCTACATCGGCGACAGCAGGTATCAGAGCACTAGAGGGACTCATAATTGAGATACGGGTGGAGAGGCAGATTTAGCCGCACCTTTGCTCTTCCCCTTGTTTGTAGAAGACTGAGATTGCCACCTAAGAACATCCTGAACTAAAAGCTCTATAACGGCTCTCACTTCATGTGCTAAAAGGTGTCGCAGCCGGCCTTATGAGAACTGACTCAAATCAGGCCTGTACGGCGTTTTCTTCCGTCAAATGGTCCACTGCAATCTCGAAGAGAGCACTGTGGTCTCTCAGCCTCTTCATCTCCTGTTCGAGCCAAGCTCTCACCGTCAACTGGGATTCATGAACGCATTTTATTTCTGTGTCAACCACAGAGAACAGTGCTCCTTGTCTCGTGCCCTTGAGGTTGCCCGATTTCCGGATAATCTTCCGCACGATATTCACATAGTTATGAGGCTCTCTGGTAGAATAACCATCCATTCTTCCAACTCCATCAAACTATTCCTGGTTTCACAGTTAGCGAGGTCTTCCTGAAGAATAATCATCAATTGAATCAATTCAAATTGAAATTAGAAATGGAAATAGGGCACATAATTATCCAAAGATTGATTTATTTTTAAGGTTATTTTTCTTTTCTTTTTAGAACACTTAAATAAAAGATTATTTTAACGGAGGAACAACAACGGGGTCAATTTGAAGGCTATACAAATAAAAAAAAATATAAGGAATAATACAACCTTCTCCTGTTGAAATTGATGAAAAAGATGGTATTAAAACATGAAAATTCATTTCTGAATATTCACGATAATCGAAATATTATGTCTGTGAATTTGCACCAATTCTCCCTGCCAAGTTGGACCGGTTTATGGTAAAATATAAAAAAACTCGATTTTTTACTTATTTCATTGTTTACGTGCGATATATATTGTTCCTAGAACTATTTATTGTAAGACAACAGTAACTGCATCGTCTTAGTGCAAACTATTTATTTTTCACAGATTTAGATTTGTTTGCTATGTCTACTAGTAAATATGTAACTTTTTGTGTTTTTAATAAGTAAATAACTTTTATTTAAATAGTTTAAATGTTATTTTCTATCGTTCACATTCACAATCACATATCACTAAATAATATAAGTCGTAAACAACACGGAAAGTTGCTCTTTTGTATAACTGTAACAAATACAAATTTGTGGTGCGTTAAAATAAGTTAAAGCACCCAAAATATTACTTACCCACAGTTTGTTAAACAAAAGAACATGTTAAGTACGAACTGGTTGCACTCGGAGACATTTTTTACTCACGGAAATAGTATGCTGATTTAAAGTAAAACGACCTAATAATTAGTTTCTTTTCATTAATTAATCTTGCATATTTTGACGTTTTTCACGGATATTAACATTCCATGTATATCTTCACGTATGTTTAAAACCTTTTAAGTTGGATATGATCCAGTCTTCTCATGATTACACCGGGATAATTCGAACTATCTAAATCTATATTTTTACTCTACAGTGCAACCCTACACATTTCCCGTACCGTGGGTTACCCGTATATTATAGCCCAAAATTTGTTGTAATAATACCCATACGACTACGCTTTTACAAATCATGAGCAATTACATTAGGTTCTTTGTATTCAGAATTTAACTTACCGGTGGAAATTATCCAGTTCCCGTACAAAATTGAAGGCAAAATGTTACATCGCGCCGACTCATCACGTCGCCAGTGTCAAATAAAATAACAGATTATCGAACAGGGCCCGTGCGTCGAATAACAAACCCCTAATGGCTAAAGCGGTTTCGGTTAAGAAGGCACGTTGTTCAACTTAACTAACTTCAAGTATGTTAACTCGGAAAATGTCTTCAGATTTTAACTTTTAACAAAAAAGAATATAATTATGATTAACAATGAATTATAATTCATTATTAACGATCTCGGTTGTATTTATTAGGGTAATTAAAAACTCGTAATTTCCTTTATTTTTAATATTCTATTTTTTATATAAGTATTAAGTAGGTACATAACGTTGTGTTTTGCGTTTAATTTTAACAAAATACTTAAAGTCCGAAGTTATATAAGTTATTCTTAATTGTAATAATTAATTTATTATTATCGGGTACCTTGACTTTCATAAGTGCAACTATGTTTGCCAACGTGATTAATAAATGTTTATCTTATTAAGTGTTCCCTTTAATAAACTTTTAGCGACCGATTTTTCTAAACCATAACGTTGTTTATTAAATTCCTTCGTTACGTTATTTATTAAGCGCCTTCCCAGCAATACGGCGCGTAAACCGTATTTTTAGAAGAGACTTATTTGGAATTTATAATACACTAAACATCGATGATACGACCCGGTGAATTTCGCATCACCTACAATTTATTTAATTATAAATTTTGATCAGTGAATAAATGTAATAATCAATCCTAATCTACTTTTCCACCCCAAATCATTGAAATCGATAATACTTCCTCCATCTTATACGATGGTTTTTATTTCGTTGGGTTATTAAATGAAACTTGCTTGTTAATAATCGCAAAGTTTACCTAAATTTACTTCCAGTGTATGTCACGATTGCCCATGACCGGCAGCAATATCACCCATAACCTTGAGATTACTAAACTCTCGGTTACGCTACTGTTAAGTTCGCCTAATAATTTTATTGACTACAATCTACTTCCAATGGGAACACAACAGACACTGTAGAAACTGCATCACCAGAGAATAATAAGCTGGTGAACTAATGCGTGTCCGGTATTTGCGTGATGCGTCCCCAGTTACAACCTAAGCGATAGAGGCGAAACAAATAATTAAATGTCAAAAGTTTATATACGCCTAAAAATTAACATTTAAAAATAATGCTGCAATTCGTCTGTCTCTCACATTCTGCGCCCTCGTTGACCTCACTAGTGAAACCTGTCAAAAATGTCGCGCGGATAAATAAAGAACTACATGATTTGAGATTTTATTGTTGACACATACTTTTTTGTATTTGAGGCTTAAATTGTTCCGCTAGCTTTTTGTATATTTTGTAATTATAGATTAAATCGATATTATCCATTCTGCTGATTTAAATTTTTAGATCTACGTACGTGATCCCTTGTTGCCTCCCAACGTTCAACGTTTAACTGTTTACTTTAATACAGCTAAAGTTTTCGTTCTAAAATGTAGCAAAAATTGAAATCCAACCATTCCATGTCACATTAGATATAAAGGTGTTGCATATGCACATCAATTTCTGCCAAGTGCATAAAAGCCGGCATTTTTTTTTCAAAGGTAAACCTTTATTACAAAGAGAGATGTATGTGAAAAGACCAGATGTTTTCGTATTCGCTGTTATTAATATACATTTCATATTCGCTTTCAAGTGTATTAGCTACTGCTTTAGCAAATACTTTTGATAGAACATGTTAATATTTTTTGCTGGCTTTAACAGCGGCCGTCACAATGCTGTACACTTAACATTTATTATTGAAAAACAAAATGAAACTAAATTCATGTTTTTCACGATAGCTTATAATCAAAACCAAATTACAATAATACAGAAGCAAAATAGTACCTAGTATTGTTAACTCTTGCAGGCGCTAAACCTTGTAATTTAACGATAGCTTGCACCCAAATTCGACCATCTTTATTAAACCATTGTGTTCAGCCGTTCGCTCAACATTGCATACCTCTCCGATCATCGATTACAACATTTTTTCAGGTCGACGTAGCTGCCGGTTGGCGAGAATTCTTCAGTATTTGGTGGTTTCAAAATAATTAACTATTCTGAGATTAAATGGTCGTAAAGTCAATTCGAGCAACTTTGCAGGTGGTTGATTTTACGAACGGTGAAGATTATTTAACCTCAGGTTATCCACTTGCTCGTATTCTATAAAAATAATAGCGAAATATTAATATCATAAAGTATTAGCACTAAAATATTCATATTTCAAAATTTCATTAACACCATTAAAATGACTTTTGGAAACCTTCTTCATGTTTTCATGTCATAAATAACGAAGTAAATATGTCCCTTCATGGATTCAGGTCTGAATAGAGACATTTATCGAAGTTTAAATCCGGGAACTGCTTTGGGTTTACCCTGGGCTGCCCAACGTCCGGTACACCTTAACCACTTCTAGATCCAGCTAAATCTGAATGGGGAGTGATGGCTTTACTCAGCAGTTGCTCGATTAAATGGGAGACATATTTAATTCAGTTACAATCCTTTATTATACTTTTACGACAACGGTAACACGACATGATCTCCGAAATATGCTGAGTTGCACGTGTTTTAGGACAGCTTTCGATACAATTATTGTGAGTACTGTAATTTGTACTGATTTCCTCTAGCATGGTAAAAATCGTCACTGGAAGTTTTCTTGTAGCTACAACAAATGAGGTAACTGATCTTGTTACCCTATCTCAAAAATCCAAACAATACTACTACTACTACTATAATAACAACACTCAAAAAACCGGAAAAATAACCATAAAATAAATATAATCACATTTAAAAAAATCAGTAACATTAATTACTAACAAGTAACAACGCTTTTCCATATTTGATGAAAACCATCCTGTTTTCAAGTACAATCTACGAGCACCAATGTTTCCAAATACGCCAATAGATGGCGTTCATCATTTTATACATCGCGCTATGGTTTACTGAACTGTCGGAGTTAAAGGCTTCGAATATTCCAATCGGTAAGCGGGGGAGACAATAAGTGTAAATAATTTTTGACTGGTACGTTTGAAGTTGGTTTTCCAACGAGTACCTTATAATTCCTGAAAAACTCTTATCTAGGTATAATGTAACGCAAAGACATTACATTGGTGGATGGTGGTTTTAATTCTGTAACGAAAAACGATCCGGATTCCGTTTTTATTAGGAAATTTTTCTTATTATAGTGTTAAGGGCTCGACTCGTTTCTATGTCTAGTCCACAAATCTCCATAAACAATAAAGTTTGACGGCAACACGGCAATATTCAAGTAACATCAATTTCATAACCTCCATTTCACAAGTACCTAATGGATTAATTTTTGATTTGATAATATCAGGA
Organism: Manduca sexta; assembly: GCF_014839805.1. NCBI lineage: Eukaryota > Metazoa > Arthropoda > Insecta > Lepidoptera > Sphingidae > Manduca > Manduca sexta. The sequence goes on along the minus strand of NW_023592304.1, from coordinate 20,701 downwards.
TTCAGCTATTTTAGCTCAGTGGTAAGTATTGTACGTAACTTCATTTTGAATCTCCACAGTATTACGCGTTTGACTACGCAGCGCTAAATGCTGGTGTGAGGTCAACTCATTTCATTTAATCTATATGACAATTCAATAAATAATTAGGTAATAAAAACCGTAGCAAAGATTAATCTGTTTTTGTAAACACGAATAATTGTGCGTTATTATATCCTGCTTCGTTTGTGTCACAATATATAAAAATATAATGCGGTTAGCTCGATTATTCTACATCTCGTTTTCGCCGGTAGTAGTGGAGCAGTGGCCCAGTTACTGTTGTGTTCCTGTCGCGTTACTTTAGCGTTTTGTGGGGCTAGTGACGTTGCATTACACCACTCGCCTTCATCCAAGATTTAAGCGGTGTGAATTAGACAAAACTAATAAAAATAAAAAGGATCACCGCATAGTTTTGTTTTCAATGTTTAAGTATTGTTGTACAATTTATTTTAGTTGAAACTACATTACAGCTGTGTTACTGTTAAGCGTTGTGAGACTTGGCATAATGTTAGTCAACGTGGCATGACGCCGTCCCCTCCCACTTTAACACGTTACAATATGTTAAATAATTTCATATCATTATGAAATTTACACTAGTCATAATGTATTCCAAGTTGAATGTAAAAAGATTTGCGCACCCCCTGTCATATACAACACTACAAATATGTTTATTATAAATAAAAACTGTAAAAAGGACTATATAGCAGGCGCACCTGGCACACGTAAAAGTATTTTAATTTATTTACAAATATACGTATGTATCCAAATATTAATTCAAATTCATAATAACCGTTTCGATAATGTTTGCGGTGCTTAAATTAGATTAATTATGATGAAAATTTCGCACAAAAAGTCATTGGTTCCTGCTTAAATGTGAACCCATAAGCGTTTTGGCGCCAATATTGGTCCGTTTTGTGGTATGACGGTACTGGATGCGAAAGGAATCCAATTAACTTAATAGGGACTGGATCCCGGCACGCCATGCCATAGTACATACAAGTACAGATGGCCTAATGCCTCTTGCAATAGATTATAGCGGGACACGAAACGCTGTGTTTGACTGACACATTGTATTGTGCTATTGTAGATCGTGTTTATACTGTATTGATAATTTGAGTGACATGGATATCATAAGCAGACATGTTAGGAATCTAATATAGGAACGTAAGCACGATCTAATGAAATACTTATGAGATTAAAAGTTTAAATATATTTTTTATAATTTAACAAAAACCGTTTCTGCAAAAAATAATATATATGTAGAAAGTGTATTTGATTTTATATACGTTTATCAGTCACATTATTTATATCTATAACATTTGAGTGAGGCAGATGTCACGTAGGAGCTAGGTGCCTTCTGAATTCTTATTTGTTTTGGTTTGAAATACTCTATTACGGTCCGCTTAAAAGCTTTCAGTAACAGTCGATTCCTTAAGACGATCAATATGTAACCGAATAAGTAATACTTTTCCAAGAATTACATTTTGTACTCCTTTATTTTCTTGGGCAAGTTTGACATTTTTATACAAGTATTGAGACATTTTACTCGTATGTCAAAGAAGGCCGAGCAAGACAAACAAGTAAGAATAAGTAAGACTTCATATTATAAAATTCTAGATAACATGACACTGTGCTAATTTTCTTGGGACGATATTATGAATGATGCATCACACAAGAAAGCAATTTCTAAAGATATGCTGCGTGATATTGAAAATACTATTTACCACACAATAATGAAAGTAGAATATCCAAATTAATCCTACTTTTAAGAGAGTGGTATGGCTCTTTTAAATATTTCATAATTTACGTAATAAATTAAAAAAAATACTAATAATCGAAAATACAAATAAACTTTATACACCATAACCTTTTCAATTCGTGTTTTTATGTTTATATGCACATTGATTATTTGTATATTTATCTAAATAGCAATTTAAATTAGGCACCGACTCGAGATAATATTTAATATGCATAATGATATAAACTAGATATTGCAGTAAGTACCATTTTTTTTATTCTAATGATCGTTAACTATCGATGTGTAAGTATATAATATAATATCATTTTGCCAAACCCTACAGACAACTTATATTTGTTAAAACTAACCTAAAAAACATAAAAAAATATAATTATACAAAAAAGCTACAATAAAAAAGAATAATTAAGGTTTTATTTAATAGCATGTTATTTCTTCCCTTTCGTGAGTAATTTTCACTATCATACAAAATTAAATTATATAAGACAGAATTAAAATTTTTAATAAGTACTTTCTTGTATAAATATTTTGATGTTACTACTCACATTATATCCTAGCCAATAAACAGATTACACCTATAGAATATAGTCACTCCCTTATGAGTCAAGATAGAACCGATGTATTGTTCCGTAATGATATTACTGATTGGGGGCTGACCTTTGGCGACCGACCTACGGCCCATTCAGTCTACAATGTAAAGCCATACTGGCACGTAGGACCTAATGCCGGTCTATTATCAGGTATGACAATGTAAGAGGAAATTAAATTTACTGTATTTGAATAGCCATTGAATACAAGTAACCAGAAATTACATATTATCAAACCTTATAAATTTCCTTCTGAAATCTGTATTTTAGAGTGCAAAATTAAACACTGTATATTAGTAGAAATTCGTTTTTTTTGCATTATTAATATGTTATAATTATCATTGACAATAATAATAATTTCAATTACAGCTCTTCTATTTTTATACCTACGATAATTTGTGTTTCGAATGGTGAATATACCTATAGTTAGAGATATATAATGCCAGCCCATAACCGAAATACGTTTATAAACTCACAAATATTACTTAAACTAAATTAATCACAACATACCCGAGGGGTAACGAGGTTGAACCTACGAAATCCGATCACTGCGTAGGTATTTACTGTGGTGATGGTCTCGCCACCTCTTACATGAGATTTAATATATCTGGCGAAATAAGATGTGAGTGGGTTACACCTCTGCCTACTCCTGAAAAGTGATGGGGAGAAAATTTTAATAGCTCCGATTATTAAAATTTTAAGTAAGTATATATTATCTCCATTACCTGCCAACCCCAGTGTGCTTCTTTGGTTATATTGTGCTTTCGTATTTTAACTTTACTTCCAATACGAAATGTCTGTAGTTATATCAGTAACCTTTAGTTGTATCAAGTAATCCTTTTTCTCATGTATTTGGAGTCGTCATAATAGCAGCTGAACTTAGCCGACGTGACTAATTAAATATTTTATTTTAATATAATTTGAACTCTTTTAACAAGTGCGGGATATAAAATAATCAAAACTAAAAGAAATTCTACGATGCGAAAGCGCTTGTTGAATTATCTTTTCAGTGCAGTTTTTACTTAATGCCACTTCAGGTATTAATGAAATTATTAATTTATGTACTTAATTAAATTTCGAATGTAAACCTATTTGTTATTTGTTCGGTAATGTTAACATTTTCATTAATCGATTTATGGAGTGACGATCTCATCACCACTGATCCCTAGCGTGGATGCAATTAAAGCTAACATCTTCCTAATCATAAGTAATTGTAAACAACATTTTTCAATAAAGTTTGATTGATTTAGTACAATTTTAAAGTTTCTTATGAATGTACTCGCATCCAATACTAAACAGTTTATAGTGCCCAGCCGCAGGTCGATTTTTGACCGACACCAAAACCCATTAATCGGTCATCATCATATCAACAAAGCTACTTAAATCAAACTTAATTGAATTACCTTTGCCGATAACCAAATTTTTAAAATATTGAATACAATTAAAGATTTTTATCATATTTTGAAATTGAAGATTTAAATTCACTCTATAATATAAGAAGATAATTTTAATCATTATAAAGATAAAAATTGCTTTGCTATGTGTCAAAAATAATAACATGTTGAAATAATATGAATTACATTTTTATATACAAAAATCACAATTATTTTGCTGGGTATAGGCGCTTGCAAAGAATCTTCAGTGCTTCAGCGCTCTTCTTATTGGCTAAAGGACTGAAGTTAGGCCGGAGGTACTTTTATAGCCGAAGCCAAAACTTCGATTGGATACTAGCACTTTTTCAAATGAAATCAAACAAGAACCGATTGATTTATTTTCATACGCTCTCCTTAAAATCTGATACTCCACCATTACCTCAGTTTTTGTAAAAAATATTCATCCATTAATGGATAACGCATTAGTTTGTATGTAATCCGATTACAATATTAATAATGAAAGCCGAGAAAACAATATGATTTCCATCTTAAAATATTTTATAGCAATCATCTTAATTTAATCCGATATGTTGGTCATAAAATTACTATCGCCGCAACATTAATATTATCCCTTTGAAGACTTTTAACAAAATCTATACTATTTCTAATAGATAATAATAATCCCAGAAGAGTATCCATTAGCAATAGTGATTTTTTCGATACCGTGCCTCAAAATAAACTCTTATAGGGTCACTTTTTCTCTGTCCGTCTACCTGTTTGTCTGTCAAGACCCTTTTCTCAGAAACGTGTAGAGCTATTAAATTGAAGTAAATATCACATACTTGGAACTGTTGTCTCTTTCAGCTGTAAAAATATCCAACTTGTAAGTCAACACGATCAAATGACGTCAACATTTATGTCACATATTTTTTAAATTTTACTATTACTTCCCGTTGACCTAGGATCATGACATTTGGCAAGTAGGAATGTCGTACAAGACACATGAAGGAAAAATCTAAATACAGTAAATATGTACTTAAATAGCAAAAACTACGAATTTACTATTGCAAACTTATTATTTGCGGTTGGCGCAATAATCATGCATAAGGATCGAACGGCATAGTTAAGGTTGTCCGGTTTGAACAGACGTAATATAATATTATTATATAGATACTTACCTACAATATTGTACGGAACCTTGGTGCCGAGTCATATTTGTACTTTATCCTGTTTTTCTTTTTTCCAAGGAGATAATCCGTAATTTCCTTAATGACTAAAGCACAACTTCTGTGTAAATGCTTGTAGTCACACCATCATTCATAAGCCAACAAATATAAACATCATACTCTAATGCTCCTAAATAAATGTGAATAAAATGAGTATTGTTAGCATTGGGTGTTTATTACGATAACTAAATCTCAGAACAATAACAAGCATGTCAAATACAATTTACTTAAAACTTGTGAAACAGGCGTTTGGCATCTTATGTGTCAGCATGAAGAGGGAGTGTGATGCTTTGTTATTGTGGCTTATGGGCGCTGGCGCAGTTTTGGAAAATCACTTAGCTACAACCAGGGATTACATCTTAAAAATATACTCTTGGAAATCTAATTTCTCTAAATATTTCTTCACACACGTAATATTTTATTAAGTTTTGATAATTGTTTTATAAAATTACTCATCGACTACTGAAACCAAGAAAAATATAACGGTATGCGGAATAATTACTTCACCCAAACAGATAAATGGAAGATTACTGGCAAGAGCTATTGAAATCTGTTTACTTCCGTCCTTCATTTATAGGAAAGTCAGACAACGAAAATAAATTTGTTTATTTTTGGTGTTACACTGTCGTTAGGGACGCTATATTCTGGGAACCTACTGCAATTTAAAATTAAATATTTCCGATTTTATTTTTCAATATACCTCACTGGTAGTAGACGTTAGTAAACGTTAACCGCAATAGAAATTCACAATTCACTTAATTATATTTCATTATATTTTAAAAAAGAGTCGTGATGATTTCACTCAGCACTGTATCTAATCTTTAGATACCTATGTGCACGTACATTTGCGCATAGCCTTGTTTTAAAGAGGGTAAAATTATCATTCTCCTTGTATATGAAGGACTGGTACGCTGCATTTCTAATTGATATTCATTGGAAGCTGCTATCAAGGTTTCAAATCTAGAATTAGATCGGTCGCCCATGCTTAGAAATCATATTATAAATAATAATGTAGGATTTACACTTTCCTCAGACTGTGACAGATATTGAGATAAATATGAATATGAATATGAATTATAATATACAGCATAATTTTGGCCTAAGTTTTATAACCCAATGTCAAGATGAAAGAAAAGAAAAGATTTATTGTTGGTACAATTTTAATTAATTTTCTTTGTTTAATTTTGTTTGTTTAATATGTTAATAGCGGCGATAGCCTAGTTGGGTGTGGAACGGACTGCCGAGACAAATGTCCGCAGGTTCAAATCCCAAGGGCACACATCTCTGACTTTTCTAAAAAATCATGTGTGTATTCTTTGTGAATTTATCGTTCGCTTTAACGGTGAAGGAAAACATCGTGAGGAAACCTGCACATCTGAGAAGTTCTCTATAGGAATTTCGAAGGTGTGTGAAAGTCTACTCGATCCGCACTAGGCCAGCGTGGTGGACTAAGGCCTAATCCCTCTCAGTAGTAGAGGAGGCCCGTGCTCAGCAGTGGGCAAGTATATAATACAGGGCTGATATTATTAATATGTTAATATGTATTGTTTGTTTAATGTAAATTAGAATTCATAAATAAATAAACAAAAATTACCAAATGACCCTGTTTAGTGGATACAAGAAATGGTTGTGCTGAAATAATCACAAGAAAAACTCTTCTCATAAAAAAATCGTCTTATTCTGTTTTCGGAGAAAAAATCTATCAAAGGCGGATGTCACTTTAGGGCGGGTGGAGGGGAGAAAAACCTAAGTATCAAGAACGGAACAAAGACGCCGAATGTGTAAGCGCGATTTGGAGTTTTTCAGCACATTTTAGAAGTGAGAAATGCCAAAGCGGCCCGTTTATAATATTTCTTATATATTAAATTTACTTCGGTTAAATAATTTATTTCCATTTTAAAGTGAAATTTTATTGATGTATTTTATAATTTTATTTTTCTGATGGTCAGTTTTAACTCTATTTGATCACATTACTATAAACAAATATTATATGCGTCCTAAAAATTGTTATCCATTATATTGTATTTGGGTAATTTTGACGCGGCATAGTAAACTTCGAAAGCGTTATGTAAATTTGGAAACATTACAATCTACTTGTTGCTTTTCCATCGGAAACGTGTCCAACAGAGTGCTCGCTCGCTCCCTTCGCCTTTCGAAATATTTGAATGTTAATGTTTTCCCGTCTTACTTTGTCTGCGATACTTCATTTAGCCATTTTTATATTACAAAACTTGTAGTATCCATACTTCACAGTAAGTGGATTATCAATTATCAATAGTTAAATTATTATGGCCCTAAGTGCGATTGATATCAGATTACGGATATGTTTCACAGTGACCGAGTACACTCTAATCGAATTTCGACTAAATACGAAAATTAAACTAATATTATCACTCTCTCATTAATTGTCTTATATGTTAACTAGATAATAACATTTACTTAACCATTGTGAAACAGGCACTAAGTGGAATTAATGAATTGGCTCACAAAATATTTAAATATAACTTATAATATGAATGTGAAACTTTGTGAAAATGTTTGGATGTTTATTAAAGTAAACACAGTACAGCTGAACGTATTCGGAAGAAATTTGGCGTATAGATTAACCATGTCTTAAATTAACACATAGGCATTTTTATCCTGGTAATTTGCTTCTAAAGAAATATATCACATAATATATCATATAATATATCGTCGCTGTAGGTGGAGAACTAAATAACTCAAAATTTCTAGTTTCGAGATAAACGCGATTAACTGTTTTTTTTTTGTTATTTTTAAGCATTACTAAAAAACTATAAATAATTTTAATGTCGGTATTTTTATATATCTTGGGTCTTATTATCTATTATATTATGCACTAACTAAAAAAAACTCTGACCTAAAGAATAAAAATATAGAAAAATAAAAACTTCTTATTTAATCCTGCCACAACAATGTTTTGTAAGTTTGCTGAAATAAACTAAATAACTCGTATAGTTATTTAGTTTTGCTACACTAGAAACCATATGGTAAAGTAATTATTAGGTTAAATAATTACAATTATAGAGTTTATTAAAGTGAATACCATTAGGATTTTTAATGTCTAAATTAAACAAATCAAGTTGTTTAGTTCTTCTACACACTTGATTAATTTTGTTTACAAACAACGAACTCGAGGAAGAATATAACAACTCATATTTAATTTCTTTACTATTGAACAGATTATAAGTCGCAGTTTATTGATTACTTTTATTTACTTTTTCTAGAACTAAATATATATTATTTGAATATATTTATTTCTCCACTTTTAACATAAAAAAAGCTATAATTTCGAAACGGGATAAGATAATGAAATGCTTGCTGGGCCAAAATATGCGCCATGTTTTTGGCAACACAAAAGTGATGAAAGTCCAAAATGGCCAAAATCCGAATTATTTAGTTCTCCACCTACAACGACGATATGGATTTTTATTATAGATACTCACTCTCACCAAAATCTTTTACCCTGCACTGCTCAGACGCATGAACATACAACATCGAGTGAGTATATTAAAAAAAGCTCTCGAATGCAGACTTTGTACAATTAAAGCCATGCTACCTACTGGACAATAATTATAAATTCGTATAATACACGTATTGTCTCCATTTCCACGAACCTTGCCCTTCATCAATTACAATGTAATAGTAAATGTTTGAATATCACACATTACCTAATCATGTTGACTCGAGCCAAATAGTCGATTAATCGACAGTTTATACCTTCAAGTATGTGAATTATAAATGCTACAATGCTCTGTTTAGCTGTGAATTCTCGTGTAGTATCACGTTCTGTGAGCGAAGCTTGAAGAACCAATTAAACGAGCCAGCATAATTATGGCGACCGTTGAATGGGCCTTGCCTCTCGACAGTCGACTTTCAGTTTCACTGTTCTTATTATCAAGTAAAACAATATGAATATGATGTCAATAGTAACCGTATCTCAATTATATGAAATTGCCACTAAATTATTTGTGAAATGTGTTTATCGAGACGTAATGAAATATTTTCCAATAAATCTACTCTTTGTGTTTTCGAGCCTAGACCTCTTGTTAACCTTAAAATGTTATTTTCATTAAGGAAAGGTTAATAAATACCGGAAATAAGAGGGTTTTACAAATATCGATTATAAGAGCTTCTTTCGTTCAAAAACTCAAACGTAGTTTCAAGTGAACTACTCTATAAATTGCACCAAATATTAAATGGGTACTACAAAACATTATTATCTAATAAAATTTCTACATATAACACTTTGAAAAACGCTTTCCTGGTACGTTCAATAGTACCTATATTTAATAATTCTTTATTTTAATAATTATTTTTGCATGGATATCTAGTGATCTGATAGCTATAGAGTTTTTAAATTGATCTAGTCGGTTTTATAATAAAAATATCATAGCAATAACTTTTAATTTACTTTTAATAACCTTCTACTAATGTTTTTTTATATTTAGCAGGATCAGTTCACCGACTTTCGTTCGTTCCCCGCTACAATTAAGAATATTGCGCTTGGATAATGTACGGATGCCGAAAGAAAATGTCACTTTACATAATAAATCGCGTTGATTATATTTTTTGCGGACATTTAATTATGAATCTCGTCGTAATATGCTCATTCATCATAAGCGAGAACTAAACTTTGCGAGCAGTCCGCGAGTGTGTGAAACAAAGGAACCTATTACATCAGACAAATTACTACGCTCTTCATATAAACTGGTAGGCATTGGTCGGGTGTGAAACATACTGTTTTCTGGTTTAATGTTTTAATAATTGTTATATCCTAGATTATATCCAAAAATTTTACATATAATGATTAATTCTTTAGTGGAGGCCCATGTTCAGCAATGGACATTCTGTCGCTGATAATGATGATGATTCATAAATGAAAATTCAAAAAATATATTTATCTTTTCATTTTAATAATTAACCGGTTAATCAAATTTACATGTTTCATTATGAGACAGGCTCGGTCGTCCGGGTACTTCCTAGAATGTGCCAAATTGAGCTCACTCACCTATTCTATAGTCTATAGTAGTCTATACAAAGCCATAACCCTGACAGGCAACGATATAATTCGTAAATTCTATGCCAACCGCCACTATTAAAGGAAATCTTTGGAATTGTGTCATTATAACATTTTAGAAGACATTTTACTTTTATGTGAGCCTGGTCAGTGACGGCCTTAAACAGCGCTAGACTCCGGACTGCAAATATTTGTGGGGTCTTTTTTGCTTTGTACAAGTACGTTACGTACATTACGTATAAGATGTTTAATGCGTTGGTTAGCAAAATTATGACTTAAAAAATGGTACCCAGTTGAGCTCATTGTTAAGTGTTTTATAACAATTAGTGCAACTGATATCTTTATTATTAAAACTTACATTTAAGGAAGTTGCTTTTAGGTAATGAGTACCTATTCTAAAACAACACACCTAGGTGATTCATTATTATTTATTACTAGCTTTTGCCCGCAGCTCCGCCCGCGTGACGTAGTTTTTTCGGGATTAAGTTTTCCGTTATAAAAGTCACCCTTTATATTTTCCCGGGATAAAAAGTAGTTCTTCCCAAGGTCTCAAACTAATCCATACTGAATTCCATCTAAATCCGTTAGGTAATTTTTGAGTTTCACGCGTTCAGACAGGCAGACAGATGCGGCGGGGGACTTATTTGTTTATTCAATGGTTACACCATCGGTTTACCACTATAACATTATAACTAATACAATGAATTTTCTTATACTAGGTAATAAACCTTTACAGGTGTATACAACATTATTTGTACAACTTTACAATCGCGAGAGCTGATAGCAAATTAATTTGAAAACTAATTTAACTTAGTTTTATAATATATTTTTAGAGCTTTTAAGAGGAACAATTCCGCCGTACATAATTATTTTATATCTTTTACCGTTTACGCAGCGCACGTAACCGAAGCTCCCTGAGTATTAACTGTTTTGCAACATTTTTCATTACTGTCTCGCTCCTATTGGTTCTAGCGTGGTGATATATAGCTTATAGCCTTCCACGAACAAAAGGGATATCCAACAGTAAAATAATTCTCCACTTCGAACCAGTAGTTCCTGAGAGAAGCGCGTTCCAACAAACAAACAAACTCTTTTTATTTATTTTATTTCGTAAAGATGATAATACATAAAAAATGCAATCAACGTTAACTATTGTATTTACTAATTGTTGATTTTTAATTATTGTTGATTGCGGTACAACGAATTGTTCCTTACGAAACTTGAATTGAAAAGCCTTCCAGCCTGAATTTGAATACAAGAAAAGTTTGCAATAGCTTTTATTTCTTGTCGGAAAATAACTGAATTTACGACTTACGATAAATTCAACAATTTTTCTTTTAGTGCATTGCTTTTATTGTTCTGTAACTTTACAATCCGAAGTTTTTCATCTATTAATGACTTTTAAAAAATTAAGTATAATGTTTGCTTATATACATAACACAAGCGAAGCCGATAGTAATCGGGTTATATATACCTAACGAAAACTTATATAATGAGAGTAGTTTTACAATTGGATGCGCAATTGAAAATACGTCGGCTCACGATTCTAAAATATGACAAAATAAATATATATGGACGGGCTATATTCCACATTTAATACAACAAAATCACGTGACGTGCTAACTCTACTAATATGCATGAAGCGCTTTAATTGCCCATATACAGTAGTTACCCGCCAACTGTATAATAAGTACTTCAATCAAATATTCTCTAATCAAATGACAGAACTGGTGTAGGTGTTGTTTGGGTCAAAGAGACATAAAACGGTGGTAATTACACAGATACACGTATACAAAGCATTATTACATTTTCTATATAATAATTAACTTTACAACAGTTTAATTATGGATAATTAGAACGTTTTAATACGCCGTTCCTTCTTCTCGCGATGTGTTTGATCAGCTATTGAGGCGGCCCGGCACGGCGACGCGCGCGCATTTTAGTTTATTAACTTTGCGGAAAATTAAATAACAGATTGTTCAAACATAAACGCTAGCTTGATGTGAGTTTGAATCGGGTGTAGATAGTCACGTAAAATGGGTAAAGTTTACCACAATTGCCATTTTATGTTTGTTTTGTGAGATGGCGATGTATTCTGTTACACTATTAAGCCACTCCTTCATGGTTTTCTTATAACTCTGCCAACTATTGCGACAATAATTATTAACTAGGTGATACTCGCAGCTTCGCCCGAGTTAAAAGCCTTTCCCGTTTCGATAACCAATCACTGTGGAAATCCGTAGCACCATCTGTACCTCGCCCGCGCCACCTACTTAAAATCAGATTATAAATTAAAACATTCCGCGGTTGATGGTCAAATTACCGGGATTAAATTAGCCAATATGTTAATCACATGGTCTATATGCGGCGGCGATAGCCTAGTTGGGTGTGGAACGGACTGTCGAGACGAATGTCCGCAGGTTCAAATCCCAAGGGCACACACCTCTGACTTTTCTAAAATCATGTGTGTATTCTTTGTGAATTTATCGTTCGCTTTGACGGTGAAGGAAAACATCGTGAGGAAACCTACACATCTGAGAAGTTCTCTATAGGAATTTCGAAGGTGTGTGAAGTCTACCAACCCGCACTAGGCCAGCGTGGTGGACTAAGGCCTAATCCCTCTCAGCAGTAGAGGAGGCCCGTGCTCAGCAGTGGGCAAGTATATAATACAGGGCTGATATTATGGTCTATATGCGTGCCACAGATCATGAAAATTCATTCTGCAGTTACTAGATTTACGTTTACAAACTACAAGCAAACATTTAAAAAAAAAATATTTAAAATATTACAAGTTAAATTAAGATTAGGCTTCATATTCTATACGTTCAGTTTTACGTACGTATTACGTGAATAATGTGTTTTGGCTTCCTATATGTAATGTAAGAGCCCCCACCATCCAACCGCCAATTATCGTTATTGACATTTCGAAGGCTATAATCATAATATGTTGCTCATCAAGTTACTCATAATCTAATTACGCATCAAAGATAAATAGCAATATTTTCGTGATACGCACTGTTTAAGTCTGTACTTACTATCTCGACTAAGATATTTGAAAAATTACATTTAGTAATTAGCATGACTTTTGCTTTTATGGATTGTGACTTTTGAACCCCGATCTCCTTTCTTTGTATTCTGAAGTTATTCAAATTATACTGACTTAAAATCTGTTTTCTAACATTTAACATTAGACCTGTGATTTGCAAAAGCCGAATTCCAATCTCCTAATGCAATTGTTAATTTACTACATATAATAAATATTACCTTACCTACACTAAAATAAAAGTGTTGTCGGTGCGATTGCAATTTCCAAATAGTTTCCTCTGAACGCATTTTTATTCCTTAATTAGTTAGCTTTGTCGCAATCCTCACAAACTATGTTGATGGATTATGAAAAAGCGTTATTTAAAAACTACGGCGTTACTACAATAAGTTAAATAAAATTGCCGGCTGCAGTTGGAAATAAAGCTCAACTCATCTGTGGTAATATTATCATACAAACTCATTCAAACTTTATCGTATAACCGAGTTAACACGCGGTGGTAGACGCAGAATCAAAATAAATGTAATTTAGCATAAAATGTGATCTATCTAGCACAGTGACCGCGTTGGCGACTTGTCTGACCGATGCGATCGGCCGCTACCGCAACAGCTCTTGGTAGTTGATTTTGTACTAAAATGCCAATGAATTTACCGTTTTGGTACTAGAAACGAGGTCACGTACTCCAATGAATAACTAATACAGGATTAGTTATTCATTGAGTCGTGCACATCATCGGTGCAAGTCCAGCGTGTGTTTAGTTAGAACCGATATTGACTGTCCGAGGACAACTGTAATTAATTACCGGCATTATATGTTGATATTAATTGATTATCAACAGGTTAAGCTGCAATTCGTAATTGTCGTTGAGACTTTAACGTAGTCGGGTAACAAATATTAAATCATGTTTAATAGCTTTGGCTGACGTATCCTTAGTGCATTGTCTTATGATTACAAATATTTAAGACGTCTTACGACATATCGGCTGATGTATCCTTAGTGAAATGTCTTAGGACTACAGATATTGACACGTCTTATAACATATCGGCTGATGTATCCTTAGTGAAACGTCTTACGACTACAAATATTTACACGTCTTATGATATATCGGCTGATGTATCTTTAGTGAAACGTCTTACGACTACAGATATTTACACGTCTTATGACATATCGGCTGATGTATCCTTAGCGAAACGTCTTACGACTACAGATATTGGCACGTCTTATGTCGTTTCGGTTGATGTATCCTTAGTGAAATGTCTGACGGATGCAGATTTTTACACCTCTTATAATATTTTGCGATTTTTGCTGATGTATCTTTAGTGGCACGTCTTACGACTACAAATATTTACTCACACGATACTTATCGAGACAATACCTATATCAACACGAAATAGACCAAACCTTATCTAATTTTGCGAGCTATTGCATATTTGAGTAGCAACTACTTATTTTGGATTTTTTGTATCCGTTAATGTAGCTACAAACGTACGGAAGGTGTTAAAAGCCGACATACTAGCCAACGTCAGTATATCGCATCCCGAGATCAGCCTGTGTATACCCGGTTCAAAGAGGCCAACATAATTGGATCGACTGATAAGGAACAATTTTCTGTCGTCAGTCGGCAAGACTATGTGATATGACGGTAAGCGGGTCAGGTGTAATGGGTTCACTTCCTGTGCTTGTTTATAAAACTTATATTATAGATCCATTGTGTTTTAATATTACGAAGCTCCTTGTGTCCGACCAGCTATTAAGATCGCTGTCGAGCCCAGTGTTTAAGTTTATTGGTTATCTACAAGGGGTAAAATTACTCGTGCTTTAATCCCAAGTGCCATCACGTAGAGAGGGTAAAGTTTTGAGTCTTGACGAACGCTCCTTTCCTGGCTGGGTCCTGGTGCTTAATAAAGCAAATACACTGATTGTTTAGCCCTCTTCATACATTTCATCACGTTAATACGATTCATTATCCCTTTAATACTACATAGATAGATAGAAAATATCGATGGATAAGTTAATTATATGTAATAAATATACCTACACAAAAATAGTATATAATACGTTTTGTTTTCCCATAATACATATTTCCACTTAAGACGTATCTTTGGCTGGATCCCTTTCAAATCATCTTAACGGATTTTATTGTACTGAATACCTAGACAAGTTGTTTATATTCGGATATTAATATATTATTGTTGTATTAAAAAAACAACAATAATATTTGGAAAGAACACAATAAAATGTGATTTATATTGTAATGTAGGGGTACAGTTATCTAAATAAAGTTAACCACAGAAGTGGCTGACAATTTAAAAACTTCAGAATTATTTTTTTTTACTTTGCAACATTTCTTTTGTCCAATACATTAAACAATAATTGATTTGAAAAGGATAATAAATGTTACATTTAAAACAATTCGACACTATTTTGCATTAATTGTGTCGAATTGTTTTACATTTACGTTGACTCGAAATAAATCGTTTTGTAATCTCCAAAATTGTATTATAAACATTAACCCTTGGCGATTTGTGATACAGTATATCTATATAAACGGTATCGCTGTCTGAACAATAATTGATATGACAAGTGCCCCGCAAATTGAATACGATTGAATGCTCGAAATTTATCACTTAGTTTCATTGAATAAATCATTACGTCAACAATGCATTGCCTATACTTACTTTCAACTGAACAATCAACTGAGTTTAGATAAACACAAGTTTAATTGTACATGTCATTAGGGGCACGTTATTACATTTTTTAAACTGTTACTCTATTTAGAATCTTTTGTGTAGAATTATCCCAGCATAGGTAAACGCAAATATATATTTCTTTAATTGAGTGCTCTGCATTACTATAAAGTTTAATTCGGTATTTATGTTTGTTCTCATTTTCAGCAATGATAGACTAGAGCGAAGTGGAATAGTCTGCTGATACTAAAATAGCCAATTTATAACCTTGGCCCCAGATATAACTTGGAATTACCGAGGGTATCTACCATCCATGTGTAAGTAACTCATAATGATTAGTTACAACAGGGCTTGCACTAAATTAGTAGTACTGAGTCAGGGTTTGTATAACAATCATTTGGTTTACAAGTTAATTGTGTAAAATAAATGAAAGTTTTATTTATTAATTTTATATTATTAAAAATTTGCCTATTAAATGTAAAAAAATGCTTTGCCTCGTTAGCTGAAAAACTAGAACTGCTATTATAAAATATATAATATTATGCTTATTTTATAAAAAATATGCATTTTGGTATAAACTTTAAATGAATAATAACTATAGCTTTACCAGAAATTTGAACGACCAATAATTAAATAGCAGCTCCCAACAAAACAATTCCTGTATCTATTGACCAATAATAAACAACTTTAAGAAATAACCCACTAATTAAATTTACCCAGGCCGATATTATTTATTCTGACAATATCCATACTACCATTTCAATAGTGTATAACAACACCTGGTGAATTTTATTCCGCCTCGGCAAAGTAAGTACAATGCTATTTTGATAAATATTATCGAATGGCAACAGATGACTGCATGCCATTCGACACAATCATGCCTGCCTACTAAGATGCTTTTTTATTTTCTTCTTCTTTCTCTTTTTATTTGGTTGAAAATACTTAGCCATAAACAGATTTGATGTTCCCCAAATTGTTTGGAAATAAAACTGTTTATGAATATCGATTTACGGTTTTTATCCTGGTTATTTAAATGTTTTTTTTTCTTCCAACGTTTCGAAGACTTTGTAGCCTTCTTCTTGAATCTTGAAAGTAATATAATTGTATTTAGATACTGCAACAAGCGGCGATAGTCTAGTTGGGTGTGGAACGGACTGCCGAGACGAATGTCCGCAGGTTCAAATCCCAAGGGCACAAACCTCTGACTTTTCTAAAAAAAAATCATATGTGTATTCTTTGTGAATTTATCGTTCGCTTTAACGGTGAAAGAAATCATCGTGAGGAAACCTGCACATCCGTGAAGTTCTCTATAGGAATTTCGAAGGTGTGTGAAGTCTATCAATCCGCACTAGGCCAGCGTGGTGGACTAAGGCCTAAGGGATTAGTCCCTCTCAGTAGAAGAGGAGGCCCGTGCTCAGCAGTGGGCAAGTATATAATACAGGGCTGATATTATACTGCAACAAGGGACATCATCAAATACTTAAGTGGTCTGGTTAGCGGGCAGTTGAAGCACTCAAATATCATAGCGCCTTATGATTCTTGTTGGGTGTAACAAAATTATACTATTTTTAGTAATTTACATATTAAGTTAATATAATATCGTATAAAATTTTCTACTTTGACATCTAAAAAGCTACTGTCAGTCTGGTATTAGAATATAGTCAGGACTAAAACAACCGACGAACACTTGTCATCTCCCAACACAAGGGTATCATTTGTTAATCTGTTCTTCGAGCACGGATACAACACTAAGCTAGTAATTTTTAATATGACGTATGTTATTATTTAATTACAAAGTAATAACTACGGGAAGACTTGAATCAACAAATAAATATAATAAAATAGATATGCGTCGGACAGCTATCCAGCGAATGAGACAAACAGCAGAGCTGTGCAATTTGAACCAGATACCTTGTTCTACCCAATTACTCTCTAAGCACCGAAGGTAGACGGTGATAAATTCACGCCGTGACCTGCATCACCAAACTGAATAAACTTCACGAATTTTATATCTTATTTTATCTTATTGTGCTGAAATTTTTAGAAGCGACACGTAGTAAAAATATCAAGAGGCTGTTAAAAGGTAAATTTAAAAGACGTGGCTGAAGTTATAACTGTCTCTTTCGTGGAGTATTTATTTGCATATCGCCTGGGGGAAAATGGGAGTTACAAGCCGCGCCCAAAGACCTATAGCTTCTTAAATATTTGTTGACTTGGTATTCATAATAAAAATATTAGAACTAGCTGTTTGAATATTTTTATAAACCCCATGTTGCAGCATGTTTTAGTATTCAAAGACACATCATAAATATTCTTCCTTTGCTCGTCTACTGTAAAATTACATCAAAGGCGATATATAGTTATGAATAAAATTAAATTTGAAATCGGCAAACTTTCGAATTAAGGTTTTTAATTTACATTCAGCAGTGTGTTTTATAGAAAGCTAAGAAAGTTTCTCGAACATGAAAAGAGAGAATTTCGACAAAAAATCATTGAGCAAAAAGGGTCGAACAAAGGAGAACGATAATTATTGAGTTTTACGACCAACTGATTTCTGAAAAGAGCGAATCAGTTTCATTTGAACTTTAGAAAAGTTTAATTACTGGGACTACGTAATGTGGTCATTAGTCATTTGGTGATGTGGTGTCTACTGTCCTCGGCTTTGCGAATGATTTTACTTGTTTCACCCTCCGTTCAGTCACATCGTTTGGACTGGAAAAGTAAAAATAATATATTCGTTTATTTTTGCGCCTAATGTCGTCGACTCGTTCTGATTTAAATTCGAATATTTTATTTAGTTATTAGATCTTTAAGGGCATTTTTATTATATGTAATATTTTACAATTATTGAAGTCTAGCTTGTACCGGAGCTGTCCTCAGTTTAAAGACGTTCCAGATATAACGGGTGTCCTTTAGCAATGACGAATTTAAAAGTAGATTTTTTTAATAGAAGCAATCGTTTAAGGACTGGTAGATACGTTTAATAAAACTGATTAGGTATCTGCCTACATTGTTTAAATGTAACCGCTTTTGTTAATAATAATTGTGGAGTGCAATAAATAAAAATCGGAAAAATCAAAGTTATATATTATTGGGAGTTATAGAAGAAAGAAAGAAAAGAAATTTATTTTGCAACAAACACAAGTTACATAAACATAACAAACACACATCACAAACGAAACAGACAAAAAAACTTAAAACTATGTTTGTCACAAAAAAGGCACCAACTCAACAATATGCTGACAGTGAAGCCAGCGCTGATCTTCCGT
The DNA here is from genome assembly GCF_014839805.1 of Manduca sexta. NCBI lineage: Eukaryota > Metazoa > Arthropoda > Insecta > Lepidoptera > Sphingidae > Manduca > Manduca sexta. The sequence continues at coordinate 1,686 of NW_023592304.1, read as the reverse complement.
TGGGCCGTTATAGATGTGAATAGTCTACTGGTGTCGGAAATGCTCACTAGCGTAAAGTGAAGCTCCATTACTAAGGACATTCTAGATAGGATAATCTTATTTTTTGTATTGCAATTGATTTTTATTTTTACTAACTGAATAATATTCTAATGGACCCGAAATCTAACCAAACTAGGTACATATGGATTTTCTTTTAATCTCAAGAATACATAAGATGCCTTTAGACTCATCATCCCAAAATATTATAATTATTATCGATAGAAATGTATGATACATAATCATGCAATGTACAGTGTACACTCAATAAATACATTGTCAATAATCATTCACTCACGTCCGCAATAATAATAAAATAGTTTACAGCTCCTAAAACCGTAACATTGTCGGACTACTTACTACCAAAAACATTTTGTAAATAAAGTCACGCTTAGATCAACACGACGCTCGTGAAAAAATATTAACTACACGAAGCTGTTGAGTTTATGGGAGGTGTAAAGTGTCATCCTTAATGGCGTTGACGACCGTCTACTATATTCTACAGACCCAAAATACTTGATGAACAACGCGATAATATTTGCCTTACAAGCCAGGAGTGATATAGTTATCTTTAGGTTAATGGAAATTCTTTTAGTAACAGGAAGCTAAATGAGAGCCATGGGCTAGTTTTTATTCCGGGTGTGACTATTATCGAGGGTTGAGCCGCGGGCAATTAATCCTATGGGAATATTGATATCTTAATAGTTTGGCTCACTTCTGTTGATCGGTCGCTCCTGATAATTCCTAAAACTTTGGTAAACTGTAAGTTATTTTATTATATTATGTTACTAATATAAGCAATACCGGCTGTTGTTCGCGGCTTGGAACGCGTGAAAAGACTTTTACCCTACAAAATTTCCTAAAACAATGTACGACGCCAGCGGTATCTATTGAAAAAATCATTATTTCCTATAGGCGTAAATTACCGAGATAAAGTAGACGCGTGCTAAATTTCATCCAAATCAATGCAAATATTACTACGTTTACTTCTAACAAACATACAAACATCCAAACAATATCAAAAACTTTTGCATTTACAATATTCACAAGAATAAGAGAGGAGTAAGATAAGAAAATGATATGAATAACAAAATAACAATAACTTTAAGTCTACTCTTTCCCAAAATATTGTGATCTAAACCTAGACACCTAAAAATCTATTAGAAAAAATATTTATTTAACTTCGAAGCCGAAATTAAATTAGGAAAAATATTAGCGTGAGAATCCGTTAAGTGGTAATGTCCTCAAACAAATTCAATACACATCCGGATCCAGATGATGTTTAGTTCAAAGGGCTGAACCTCGCCGCTGGGCCGTGAGGGTCTCGTCATCTGCGAGAGGCACTCATCTTAATTGCACACTCACAACTTTCATATTTTATACTGACGACAATTTGCGTGTAATCGCCATGGATTTATCTTTGTGTTTGCGTCAATTTCTTGATATTATCCGGGATTATATCGTTAAAAATCTTCATCGTTGTACTATTAACGTTCTTTTAAAAAAAATATTTCGATATTGCGGACATTAGTGGAGGACCTATTATATAATAATATATATGTATTTCCACCTAACTACGATCTAAAAGTTTTAAAAATATCACTCCATCAAATAAATGCCATTTCACGCGGTAACAATCCTGCTATAGTA
>NW_023592303.1:0-5529 GCF_014839805.1 Manduca sexta | reverse complement strand
TTAATAGCACAAGATATACCTTCTAGCCTCCTGTAACTTTCAATAAGACAGGGTAAGGGTTTATGATACCAGTAAGAGTTAGAAATAATAAATGAATTTAATAATCTAAGTTTAGAGAAAAGAGGATGAGAGGAGTAATTAGATATTTTATAAATATATCTGTCTGACAGATATTGACGTCTGAGATAAAGAGGAGGGGTCTGAACATTCCACCTGTAAGGCATTTGTAGGTGAGCTTTTCATAGCTCCAGCCACAATCCTAAGTGCTTTATATTGAACCAAATCTAATTTTTTTAATGCTTTTTATTGCAGGAGGCAGCAAAGGGTGGCAAAATCTAAATGACTCCTCACAATAGCATTATATAATAATCTGAGGGAGTAAGGATGTGCTCCCCACCAGACACCCCCTTAAACATCGCAAAATATTAATGTTGCTCTCACATTTATTAACAATATGGTCTATGTGCGCTACACCATTCATTCTACTGTCAAATATTTTACCTGCAAAAATTTTTTACCTCTTTCTTTCCTGGAATTAGGGTCCCATTGCACTCAACATCAATATGGGGTATCTGACGTTTTCTAGAAAAGACAACGACTACACTTTTGGAGGCTGATAGGTCTAAATAATTATTATTCAGCCATGAGGATAGTACAGTCATGCCACTTTCAATATTATCCTTTGCTACGCTTATAGAATTATTAGAAGAATAAATAAGGAGGTCATCAGCATACTGTAAGATATTACACACATCCGATATGTTATGATCTATATCGGTAGTGTAAACATCATACAGTAGAGGGCTGATTACAGAACCTTGAGGTAATCCTTTCCATACAGTTCTAGTGGCAGCTTGAATGCCTGGATGTCTCAATGATATAGTCCTACCTGATGAGAGGTTAAAAAGAAAATTTGTTATCTTTTCAGGAACCCTTAGCTGAACTAATTTGTTCCTAAGGACCCAAAGATTAACATTATCATATGCCGCTGAAACATCGAGGAAGCCAGCTACCACTGACTTGTTTTGACTAAATGCCAACTGAATGTCAGTAGTGAAAATGGCATGACTATCGGAAATACTCCGGCCTTTCCTGAATCCATATTGAGAATCTGCCAGTAAAGAATGGTGCTCCAGGAACCATTCTAATCTGTTTTTTATCAAGTGTTCTACTACTTTGGGCATGGTAGATGAGAGCGCTATAGGCCGATATGAAAGTGAATTACAAGGGTCTTTCCCTGGTTTGGGAACGGGTACAATTAATTGATGTTTCCAATTTTCCGGAATAACTCCAGAATCAACAACTAAATTAATCAAGCTTAAAAAATAACTAAGGGAACTATTCCGGGATTTTGAAAGAAAGGAATAAGGGATACCATCAGGACCAGGGGAAGAGTCCCTGATATGGCTGAGTACTAATTTTAATTCTTGAAAAGTATAAGGGGAGTCTAAAATAGAAGAATTAGCCCGGGGGGAATATAAATAGGGAATTTGATAGAAATTAGGAACTGAAGGGGAGCTAGCCTGTCTAAAAAATCATCTACCCAGCTTATTGAGTAGGAAGAAAGGGAACGGTGATTACGAGACAATCTATAATACTTCATTTTTTTCCATACGAGAGACGAAGGAGTTTCAGGCGTTATAGACGCACAAAATGTGCGCCAGCCTTGACGTTTTGTGTACTTAAAAGTCTTTTCGTAGCAGCACTCGCATTACGATAGTTTAGGAAAGAGTCAAGGTTAATGTCAGTGGAACAGAGTGCTTCTGCTTCATATCTCCTTTTAATAGACTCAGTACACTCTGGAATCCCACCAGGGGGGGGGAAGGGATTTTGCCTAAGACAACATTTTTTTATTAAATATCGCCTCTGCAGAAGCAAGTATAGAATCTTTAAATCCCTCACAACATTCTTTAATATTAGATAACTTAGGTTCAGGAAGCAACTTCGTTTGTTCTTCAAGTAAAGCGCCATAGAGACCCCATTTGGAAGAATCTATGATGTAAGGTAGAAGAGGAGGAAGAATAGGAACATTAATATTTTGAGAAGGAAATGAAATTAGGATAGGAAAATGGTCGGAACCATGAGAGTAAGGAAGACGTGACCACGATAATAAGGAAGCTAAAGAGGGAGAGCAAAAAGAGATGTCAACATAACTGGGTTGAATATTTGGGCGGAGTGCGGCGAGTAGGGGACCCATCATTTAACACACATAGGTCAAATTCGTCTAGGAGATCCAAAAGTCTGTTACTGAAAGAGTCATTATTTGGAGCACCCCAGATCTGGTTGTGGCAGTTGAAATCACCCATTAATAATATAGGAGGGGAAACAGAAGATAAAAATCTACGTAACGTGGGAATTACCGAATTATCCCGTCTCGAAATATATACAGAAATAAAAGAAATATTATTAAAACGAAGACACACCAATTGAATGAGATTGCTATTATTTAGAACTACATTTTGATTAAAAGTTAAATTATTTTTTATTAAGAGAGCTGCACCGCCCCACCCATCACTTCTATCGTCTCGTAACAATACATACCCGAATTCGATATGAAGAATGTGGTCTTAACCACGTCTCGGAAATAGCACAAATAAATGGTTTATATTTATTTAAAATAAAAGAGAGGTCGGTTTTATTTTTAATTAAACTTCTACAATTCCACTGAAGAACTAGGTCCATGTTTTAAGTAATTAAAAATAGAAAGAGTAATCGTTTGAATAATATTACAGGCAACGTGGTTCGGTAGATTAGAGTCAGTTATAACTTTAATTAGAGAAGATATTAAATTTTGAATAGAATTAGGTAACAAATCTTCTTTCGATGTATGTTCAATGGAGGAATCACATTTTCATTGTTGCTACTCAGTGCACAACCGTTAGGAGAGGAAAATTCAAAAGATTTTAACAATTCTCTATGCGCCTTTCGGTCAAAGGATTTGGGAAGCGAAGGTCTTGAAGGGGGTTTAAGAAGGACTGTTTTACGATAGGACTTAGAGGCAGAGGATTGACTGTCATATACGTGAGATGAAGAAGGGGTTAAATGCGGAGATGGATTAGGGGAGGATGATAATACGTTGGCATAAGACTTTTGTGTCGAAGGAAAATTTGACATTGCTTCTTGATAAGAAACATTGTGGGAAGACATAAATTTTTAATATTTGCTTGCCTATTATGCTCCACGCAGGTTTTATTAATTGCAAAATGATGCCCTGCACAAAAAATGCAAAGAGCATCAGAATCCTCCACAGTGCAAGAATCTCCAGTGTGATTTTCTGTGCATTTATAACATCTGGGTTTAGATCTGCACTGTGCACGAGTGTGCCCAAACCTACAGCAATTATAACATTGGATGGTTGGATATACATATTGTTCAACGTGTAACAGTGTATAGCAGCAATATATTTCTTTAGGCAGCACTTGGCCGTCAAAAGTAATGACGACAGTTTGGGTAGGAACCCAACTAGAACCTTCAGGGGAAGAAATTTTCCTACTAAGCCTACGAGTTTTGATTATATTACCCGATTCAGGGGAGTTGAACTAATTCAATTATTTCATTTTGCGTCCATTCAATAGGTATTCCTCTAATCAAACCAATGCGGGAAATGTTATGAGAGGGATATAAACTTTATATTTATTTAAAGAAAAAATTGGATTATCAATAAATTTGTTCGCATCATTAGCCGTTTTAAACGTTACAGAAAGTCTATTGCGCCCAATTTTTTAATGCCATCCTGCAAAACACTAGTTAATTTGTTTTATAAAGGAAAGCGCCAAACTTGATAGGGTGTAATGTGGCCCCGTTTGTAGGGGAGGATTCAGCTAGCTCCACGTAAACAATAAAGGGACCACAATCACTACTGGAGTACCTTGACCTTGTGAGTGGAAGAACTTGACCTTGAGGCTGAGAAGGGGAAGTATCCATATTGGAAGAACCTGAAGATGAAGCATTCGGAGATTTATCTTTATTAATAAATAATGTATCTTCACTTAAATTTGAATTTGATAACGCTTTTTGTAAATGTAATGCTGAATTATTAGACGACCTTTTTTTCTTTAAAATTGGACTGTCTTTTTTAATTATTTTTAAAATATTTATTTTATTTGAATTAACTTGAGGAAGGCTAGGGGCGGCTGAGGTAACATAAGATGCTACATATGAGGCCGTAGAAGGAGATGGAGACGGGGAGGGAGTAAAACCTTTCTGGTTTCCAATGTTACTAAGCGTCGCATTATGAGCAGCTTGAAAATAATTTTTTACCAGCATCTGGTGGAGGATCGGGCTCCGGCCTACGATCATTAACATCAAACTCCATCCTTTAAACACAATTAACAATTAACGGATGTCAACAAACACACGACAAAACACTGAACGAGCCACAAACAAAACTTACCACAATGAAAACAACAAAACAATTATTATATATTTAATTTACATATATATATACTTATATAACACTCAATTATAGTAGTAGTAACACTTAAAAAAAAACTTAAAAACTTATTTTTATTTAATTATCTCTCAACATAACCTAAAAAGTCATGAATGACGCACGGTAGTTAGACAGAGACTTCGTGTAGACTCTAATTATCTGTTAATTTAGGGATATTAGTACAATTATGTTGTTCCGGGTTCCTTTTTGGAAAATTGCGCCTTTCGCTACTGATAACTATACCAGAATAAAAACCAATATAAAAGTTTCCAGTTCGGGATCACCATTTGTACAGTCAGCCGCAAAAGTAGCTAAACAAATTCAAAATTTTAAATTACCTATGTTATATTTCGTTATCAACGATCGTTGTTAACTAAGAACATAAAAGGGCTTACTTTATTTTAGATATAGGAAAAATAATATTTCGATTGAAGGTAATGTGTAGAAACGATTTGATTTTTTTATTGTTCGGCTACTTTTTGGCTGACTGTACAACTCGACTGCGATCAACCCAACATATTCGTGACAACTGTCATAATCATTAGTCGATCTACCTGGTCACTATGTCAACAACATGTGCGATGGAATCACTTTGCAATGTTTGTATAGGTAATTTTAATATCAAGCTACAAGGATACTATTTTGAAAACTTATTTCTGAAAACTAATTTCACATAGCGAAGTGTTTGTTCAAGTCTATTACTTATCAAAATTTCTTAAATTGTCATTAATTAAGATATAAGCCTACATTATAAGCGTATATATAACTATTAACTAGGTGTTACTCCCGGCTAACATACTGTAGCCATCTATAGTGCCATCTGAATGACGCTAGCGATATCTATTTACAAAATCTGATTTAAAATCCCTTATTTCCCATGGGAGCAAATAACCGGGATAAAAGTAGACTATGTGTTGATCCAGGACATTATATATCTGTGTGCCAAATTTCATCCAAATCTGTTCAACTGTTTCTGCGTTCTTCTAACAAACATCCAAACATTTTCACAAACTTTCGCAAATATCTAGTTTATTATCAATTCGAAGTGTCTCGTGCAGATTCCGGCTCAATTCGATAGCTATTGCAACATCTCCGAT
>NW_023592302.1:0-13787 GCF_014839805.1 Manduca sexta | reverse complement strand
AACGTGTTAAACTCAAAAACTACCCAACGTATTAAGATGAAATTTGGTATGGAGACAGTTTAAGACCCTGGGAAGAACATAGGCTCCCGGGAAACTACTACTTTTATAACGGAAAACTTTAGCCTGAAAAACTTTATAACGCGGGCGGAGCCGCGGGCAAAAGCTAGTGAAATTTATATGGGGCCACACGGGAAGCACCAGCTTTCAAATAAAAAAGAATCAAAATCGATTCACCCAGTCAAAAGCAACAAGCGGTAACAAACAACAAAAAGAAAACCCAGTCGAAATAAGAACCTCTTCCTTTTTTTCGGTTAATAATACAGTGCAATTTGCAAATAATAAATGATGCATCATCTGATATTTTAATGGAAGAAAAACTTGATTACTGTGTGAAATAAGGACAAACTCTTAAACAATTCCACACTCATATTAGTTAGTAAACAAATACTGAATTAAACCAAAGATGTATGTCAGTTCGGAAACACTTCTCAGGAACCACAAGAAAGGGTAAAAATGTCGAGCTAAACGGACGTATCGGCCAAACTTTATTAATAAAATCTCTTCGCCCACGCGGCCCCACTCGGGCGGCAGATGCGTCACATCTTTTATTTGATTCTTTGTTTACTAACGACATTCTATTTCGGCATTTTCGGTAGTAAAATATATCCCTTACTGAGATATAAATATATGTTTCCACTGACCCTAAACACGGGTAATAATTTGATAAAGTTAGTGTCTTGTATATTCGGCTGCTATGTTTTGCCAAACGTTATAATGACGAGTCAGATATCTCACATAAACTGTGCAATCTGTAGATGGAGGTACAATTATTCAATACCTGCAAATTATTAACCTAAAATAACAATAAATGCGTTTGTCCACTAAAAATATAGCAATTCATTGCTACCTAGAACATAAATACGCTATTAGATATATGTTGGAGCCAAATTATGTTCAAAATAAATAATTTTGTATTTGCGACGGTTTACAATCAAAAAACAGCTGAGGTAATCAATAATTTTAAGAGATATTGGCCACGTTACACCTTTTGAGATCTTTCTGCGCCTTATTGCATCTGGTATCAAGACGTAGCAAAACGCGTAACTGCCGATAGTCCAAACACTAAATAGACACTTTCTCCCATACGAAAGGCCTACTCGTTGGGCGAAAATAACAAAATAAATATAAGTACCAAAACTGAATTCAAATTCACTCTACACGGCGCAATAAAAAATAACTACAATTTCGATCCGCGACCGGATTCCGATTCGCAACATTAGCCACGTCTTTTGTCTACAAAAAGTGTTGCAGAATTCGATTTAGGAACACGCGGAAACGGGTCGGTCACGTCGCGCACCGTCGCGATTTATAGCATCGCAGACGTTTGCCGTCTGAAAAAATACGTTCTTACCTCCTTTGCTAGCAATTTTTTTTTAATTATATTCGAAATTCAAAGAAATTCGTATTCCAACTTGACTTCTTTGATTTATTTGTATAAAGAAATTGAATTCGAAATTCAAGATATTATAATAATATTCCTAAAGAAGAAATATTTATATTTATGTAACCTTAAACCCACATTATATACCTCTTTTCAGGAATAATTCGTAAACCGTGTAGCCATATTTCTTATTTTAAAAAACAATAAATGTCTTTCCAATAAAATCAATTCCAACTTCGCCCATCGCATAAAATCAGTTTCCGCAATACAGATAACAGTTAGCGTAATTTGAGCGCATCCTAAAATTTATAGGGTGTCGAGCGGTGGCTGGCGGGGGCAGGCGGGCCGGGCGGGATAGCGACCGGGATATTGTACCGGGATCCAGGACGTTACCCGGCCGGGTCACCGGGTCGCGCTCACGTGCCCGCGATGCGTACTAAATTGCTTTTGCCTTGCTACTGCATAGTAAGGGTAACAAAGAGACGCCGGTTGACATCGTTTCATGTTTGTTTTTAAATGAATTTAATTAATTGTTGTTGTTTTGAACTTTATATGCGCTAGCTATGTTCCTGTTGGGTTTGACATAACATTATGGTAGCTCTTATGTCAATGCTCGTATGTCATATAGATACATAAGGAACCTGTGTGCGAAGTCATGCCTGTAATGTAGGGCTACCGATTTAAGCGACACTTAATAAATAGTTCGATGACATACACTTGTCAACATAATATTCTCTTTCGAATCCTCTGGCAATACATCAGTGAAAACTGAATTCATTTCATGAAGTAGCTTTTGCGTGATGTGTGTTTCAAACGTGGAGAGTAATAAAACTACTGTCGTTTTGACTTCTGTTGCTCCAATAAGACCTCCCACATTGTTGTTCTTCAATATACAATAGATATTATAAGCAGACATCGGGCAGTTACAGTTTCATTATATGTAAAGATATGTATTGTAAAATTCCAGCGCAGTGCAATGGCGGTACGGTGATGGCGGATGGCGGGGCGGGCGCGGGCGCGGTGGCGGGCGGCGCGGGCGCGGGCGCTGACGCGGAGGCGGGCGAGTCGGCGGCGCGCGGCGCGGCGCTCGAGCGAGCCTACGTGCACGACGTGTACGAGCAGGCCGGCGAGGACGGCGACGAGACGCCGCGTGCGCCCGCGCCGGGCGTGCAGGCCTTCCTCTCCGATCTTGAACCTGGCAGCCTTGTTTGTGATGTTGGTCAGTATACTGTCTTAAGAGTCCACATACTCACGCTTTTTTATCTCCAAAGGTAAATAAACAAAGGCGCAGCTAATGCACTCACTGTTCGCCGTTTTTCCCATGATGTGTTAGGAGGCAAACCTAACGCTATTGTGCACGAATTCACGATTACAGGCTGATAAAGAACAAAAAAAATCAATATTAGTTAGCCCAACCGCGGATTCGAACGTGAGACCTTAGTCCGTTAGTCGTATTGTATCGAGGTAGTCCTTAATAAAGAACCTTTAACATACAAACCGTACTGACTTCTCTGACCTTTTGTCTCACTACATCAAATTTCAAAACACTTCACGAACTTATCTTCTTGGATATTCAAGTTGTTTCTAAGATAAATTAATCTATCTCCATTAGTTCTCACGCCTAAGCACCTCCATTCACCAGTCGAATGTTCTAGCAAACCGTTCTTAGAAACTTTACGCCATTTAAATTCAACATAAACAGTCCAATTCGCGGTGTTAGCGAATACGTGGAATCTAAATGTCAACGCGTAGGTGTTTCTTTGGAAGGTAATCCGCTGCCTCCTTTAAATGCACGCAACCCTTAATAAGATATTTGATAGACATGTTTGTTAGGTACATTTGTATATAAATATTATTACAAAAAATATTTATAAAATGAGTAAATTTTTTTATAGGAGCATGACAAAGTGACGCCACTGGTCCTGATAGTAAACAGAGTCTAAATAGAGCGTCAAATGAGGAGAAATGGTTATCACCAATAGCCACAATTAATTAACGATAATAAGCTGTTATTTTATTTCAACTAATATGCTTAATAACACGGATTACCTTGTAATAAAACTATTGTTCTGATTTTATCGCGGTTTTCATAGTATAACTTTACAGCTTTTGTTGTCACGGAACGGACTGAGATGTTGGTCATCCGAAAACTCAAAATTTAAATCTGCAATAAAATTCGTAAATATAGTTTTACTTTAATGTCTAACATTAAAGTAAAACTATATTTACGGATAAATGATAAAATGGTTCTTTTTTGAATGATAAATAGTCTTAGATAAAACAGTTTTTAACAGTGATGTATTCTTACAATAATATTCAGACAAAATATAATTAACGACGAATAAAATTATTAAAGACAATACGCCTCATTCATAAACACACAACCTTAGAAGAAATAAATTAATTAATCATAGTATATTATTACTACATTTATTATTCCCATTTCTAATTAATATTTATATAAAAGTAACCTACGCGTATCATCAATCCCACTAAATACGTAGGTTGATAGAGTGGGATTAGCAAACATTTAGATAACATTATTCTGTAGAATAAATATAATGCAGTTTTATTAAAATATGTAACATTTTGTATTTGTAGAATAGAAAAGTGGGTGGTACAAAGTCCTTTATGTTTTTATCTCAATAATGGTAACGCCTACAATGATTACCACGCGAGCATATTTACAATAACCTAAAGTATTTTCATGTTTTTTTATATTGGCTTGAATATTTAGGTAAAATAGGTAAATAATTGCATCACGTAACATTTACAACTAGTTACTTATAAACCATGAGCTCTAATATACATTTCCATTCAAGCAAACAAACTCATAATTATAGATTTGTTAATTCTAATAAAAAGAACTTATTTATTAATTGTGCCCTAGTTTCCCACTTCATACAATGATGTAACAGGCCTTTTTAAATGATTGTAATTAACTTTTGATTTGTTTTTTTTTTTTACTAGGCTGTGGCAACGGCAAATACCTGAACGTGAATCCGTCCGTGTTCTGCGTGGGCGGAGACAGATGCACTAGGCTTGCCTCGCACGCCAGGCAACACAGCAATGAGGTAACATTATCCTTTTTATCTAGATTCTAGAACACAAGGTCTGCGCAACAGGCCCTTATTGACGCAACAGAAATGTCCAAATAAGAAGTTAAAACGCAAGAACGCCAAAATTGTTCAAATTGAATACCAACTGTTAATAACACTAGCCCAGCTAATATTCCCTCTACTGCAAACAGGCCTCCCCTAGAAAGCGAGTAGGCATCAGTACACTTCATATACCTTCGAAATTACTATAGAAAATTCTTAGGTACACGGGTTTCCTCACGGTTTTTTCTACACCCTTAGGAGGAACTGTAACTGATAATAATACGTTTTAAAGAGTCAAAGATGCGTGCTTGTGACCTAAAACGGAATAAACATCTTCATTCGACTATTTGATCTTCCAGGTGGTAGTATGCGATAACCTGTGCCTACCCTTCCGCGACGAGTCATTCGACGCTGTGCTATCCATCGCGGTGGTACATCACTTCGCGACGGTGGAGCGGCGTGCGATGGCCCTGCGGGAGCTCGCCAGGGTCACCAGGATCGGCGGGAGGCTGTTGCTCACCGTGTGGGCCATGGAGCACGAGGGACGAAACTTTCACTCACAAGTGAGAACCAGATTTTAGTTATGGAAAGTTTTATTCATCGGTAACCCGAAAGAGCAACTGGTTCGCCTGATTTTAATTGATCTTCTCAATCCATAAACACCAACAGGTACAATTTGAATCATAGACGTGCTGCTGCCCTTACTGGAAAGGATTAGGGATTAAAGGGTAGCGGATGTTTAGCCTTTCGAATATCTTACTTATCAAACGAAATGCAATAGCAAACTAGTACTACTCCGGTGTAGCTGAGAGATTAATTTTAAACCTTACTTTGGATATAACTTTTACCAATCCTTTTATTGACATAATTTATTAATACTCCTAATCTACGACACCGAGACTTTCGTGTCAAAGGCGTAGTCATGTAAAGAGATCGGTGATTACTTTCTTATATAAAGTCTATACTTATAAGTCCAGTGTAATATTAGAAAGTTATTAAACTATTGTTCTGGGTTCGCAGGACGTACTGATACCCTGGCATCGACCAGCGACATTATGTCCACCAACGCCAGCTCCCAGATTTCTTTCAGTCGACAACGATCAGTAAGTACATTAACATTTCATCTTAACACGTTACAGTTTTTTTAAGTTCACATTACTCATACGAAGTTATTGTCAACAGCGCTGAGCCGTGGAAAAGCCGTGAAGGATCACCAGGTTCGTCATCACTCTCGTCTCCCAACGAAACCTGTTATTCATTTGTAAGACGAGCACTTCAACGGTTGGCAGGTCGACGGTCCTTCCTACCCTCGTGGAGTTTAGGCCCCAGGGTACCATCACGGTCCTGCTCACGGCCCGAACCAGCAGCAGCCGACCTCCCAATCGAACTGCGACGGCTAGACGAGGCAGTTCCACCTCGGTTGGTCACCCAACCATCTGAATCATCGACAATGAAGTCACGAAGCTTAACTGACATCGTAGACATAGAGCGACATGCTCTAGTCAGGTCCCGATCAAGTCTACCAAGTCTCGGTGGAGATGAATCATCACCACCACCTCAAGAACCAGCTGCACCTGAAAACACAGAACCGCGTAAAAAACCTCGACTTGTTAAACAGAAAAAGTCTATAAACGAGGACGACGCTGAAGAAGATCTCGATAAACCAACAGATATGAAGAGTATGGTTGAAGAGATGCCTAACTTTAAAATACACACTCACAGACTACAATCAAAAAAGCCTGGCGTATTTAAACAGACGTCGCTCAACGAAGAGCTGATGTCTGTAGAAAGATTAAGGGAAAAAGAGCGCTTAAGGAAAAACATACAAAAACAAGCCTCACTTAACGAGGAATACTTATATCGACGACAGGGCGCATTAGATTCCATTCGCGACTCAATATTTTCCACTTCAGCCACCACCGCAAAGAAGTTCCAATCCCTGAAAAACGGCCTCACTAGTAAGTTTAAAACGTCTACAACGAATATTGATAAAGTTACTGTGTTCGTGAGAATGCTTCAGGGTTGGAAGAATCACGGGCCGGTTCCTGAAGTTCCCACGCCGAGCGATACTCCTGTCACAAATGAAAAACCGTATCCTGAGAGGCGACATTCAAAAGAAGATGGATCAGATTCTTCGAAAGACAGCAGCCTTCAAAGCGATACGAGTGTAGATTCTGAAGACAGTTTCGCGTCTGTTATTTATGTGCCTAAAGCGGATGGATCGGGAGATCCGTTGTCACCAACCCCACTTTCTCCAGGACCAACATCACCTAGATTAAAAGTTTCATCAGTTCCAACTTCGCCAAGAATGAAAAGTTCGCCGGGTCTACCATCTCCGAGGATAAAACAAGCATTTCCATTAATCCGGCCTCCTGCATCACCTAACGCAGTACCAACACCAGCTACTGTTAATAAGATACTTGTAGCTCAATATAGTTTGAAGAACTACTCTACTTCAAGCTCAGTTGTTGCTGCACCGCTGAAGCCACAATCGAAAAGTCAACCAAATTCTCCGCCAAAATCGGAATCAGATGACAAAATTCTTAAGCCTGAGCCACCGCCGATAATAAACACAAACATGCCTGTTGAGGTATTCGAAGAGGTTGATCCAATACCACCCATCAAGGAAGAAGAAGAAACATCCACAGAAGTGACTAAAGAACTGATCGCCGAAATCAATAAAGACATTGAGGAAATACATAAACTGACAGCTGAAACTAATCAATTAAAACCACGTGTGGTGTTGCAAGACGTCAAACCTTACCCGAAAATAACATTACAAACAGTGGCAGAATTACCTGAAATACCACAATTTAAACCCAAAGAGCCGAATAAGTCAGCTGCAACTGACGCCTTGGACTCTAGAGCTGCAGAACGAAAACGTAAAGAGAGGATACGACAAATAAAAGAAATGTTAAACAGCGGCGGCATACCGGCTATAAACTTGAGTAGAAGGCAACCATTCCCAATAGTGCGCAGTACAAACAAAGCGGAACCGATCGCTAAAAGTCGTCCAACATTGATGACTTTAGAGTTGTTCAACCCAGCCACCGATGACATGGACAGCGATTCGAGCGGCGTATCATCGCCAGACTCCGTCGATAGTGTCATTAGTGTAGTACCTGAAGAATTGCGGAAAACAGCCTTAGAAAAAGGTAAGTTCAATTGACTTTATTCATATTTTCGTTTTAACACAGCTGTGGGTTTCAAAATATGCTAACAATTTATAATATTTTTTCAGATTTACCCAATAATTCAAGCACAGAAAACCCTAAAGAAGAGCCATCCAACGAAAAGTCGCGTTCAACTTCTCCAGCTCCTCAAAGTTTAATAGAAGCCGCTGCAGAAGTAGCAAACACTTTAGAAGAAGCATGTGAAACCGTCATACAATCAAGTCCAAGAGCTAAAAGGAAACAACTTGAAAAAATAGAAAGTTCTGAAGCTATGGCCATCATACAAGGAACTTCTAGTAGTAGCAGTAGTAGCAATTGGAGCCTCAACAAACTGTCACCTGGAGATTTGAGGATATTAGAAGATAGATCTAGGTCACAATCCCACACCAGTTCTAGTGGTAGCTCGTCAAGCCTAGAGCGCTTATCTCCAGGTCGAAGGTCCAAAGACCGTTCACCAAAGCTGGGAAGTACTAGCAATTCCACTTGGAGCCTGAATAGGCTATCTCCAAACCGGCCAGAAGGTCGCTCACTAGATGAAAACTTGAGTAAAAGCCACAGAAGCCCTACCCGGTTACCTTACGACTCAATTTCAATATCAAGCACTGATTCCGAAAAATCAATTTCAAAGTCAGAAAGCTTCAATAGGATAATTGCAAACGAACCGCTGGTGACATGCAAGTCAGATATGCTAGCCAAAGAAGAAGAATGGGTTCAGGATCAAGACAAGAATCATCAGTTAACGGAGTTCGCTGAGAAACTCAGCGAAAACTGTTACAGGAAATTGACCAGTATTCTAAACGTATTAATGAAGAGGATTTCGACCTGCCAAGCAGTAGCAGCAGTGAAAAGAGCATTTCTCTAAGACTCAAACGGGAAGAAGAAGACAGAAATACGCAAAAAATCTTAGACGAACTCTCGGATAGCTTGCAGCATTTAGAAGATCCTTATATCAACAAAATCAACACAGAAATGCAAGGGTTAAGTAAACTTAGTGCCGAAATACAAGAGAGGAGCAAAATAATCGCATCGCTAAATGATTCACAAGAGACTGATATCAGCAAACTGTTTCCTAAATGCAGCACCAAAGTGAAAAGCAGAAAACGATCGAAGGACGTCGACCCCATAATAAACAAATACAGGGAACTAAAAAGAACGATGAAAGTCACTAGTGATGAGGATATATACCTGAATAATTGTGCCAACATCCAATACACAGTGAAACCAGTTACTGAAGAAAAGTTACCCGACGTTGAAACTAAGAACCCAGATGATGACAGCGCCATATCGTCTAGCAACGGCAATCCAGAAATTACAATTGATTCTGGAGCTTACGATACGAGTCAATCATTAGAAACAGGATACTCATTGGAATCAGAAATCAGTGTCGATTCCCTTTGCACAAGCACGGACAAGAGGTCTTCGCTGAAAGTGGGACAGTCGACAGATTCCAGCGACTTAGACAAAATGGAAATAAGTCCTGAATCCGTCACCTCACGATCCAGTACGAGTACGGCGCCTCTAAAATCAGGATTCTCTATTGAATCCAGCGATACTTCTGCAGGAGGTGACTGGAGTCGCCGCGACAAGACGGGCAGTACAGCGTCTCTTGGCTGCGCGAGTATAGCATCACTTCCTTCGTGCAGCGAATGTTCCAAAGAGAGGAAGTTATTGGAGACCAGGTCTTCTTCGGAAGACACGGCTACTGTGCCGGTCCCGACCGCCAGGCCTCTGCCCCACGCGCCGCTCCTGCCATCCCTGAGCGACGGCTCCGACAGCCTGCCCTCAGAAGGTGGCGCGGTCACCTACCACCGATACTACCACGTCTTCAAACGGGGAGAGCTCGACCAACTCATAGAAAAGTACGTGGAGAGCCTCCACGTGGTGTCCTCGTACTACGACCAGGCGAGTTGGTGCGTCGTCGCGGAAAAAGTACAAGTGTGGACCATATAATGTGTTTATGTGCATTCTTTGTCTTTGCTAAAGTTTCAGGTTCGCTGCTGGTACTTAGGGGCTGAGGGTATTGTTACGTCTGATCTCATATTCTTACGACACAGTGACACTACCGAAACAGACACTACGTGCAGTGATTACATCCAAGTGACCTTCTTGACGTACTCTTAATGAGCCAGTGTTAAGGACATTTACAAACTGATCTTATATGAGGTGTTAGCCATACGCGAATATGCCAAAAGCAAAGCTTTTGTTTTTAATATATTCTTAGTCATTATACTACATATTTTACTAGTTGTTATCTCTATAATAATCTTAAATAATCTTTGTCCGCGGCGGATCGCGGTCGGGGTGGCTCGTGCCGCTAGTACAGTGGTACTGTGTGGATTGTCATTGGGACGGAAGCGGCTGCGGTCCGCGGGCGCGTTAGTATTCGATGCGAGATATTAGTACTCGCATGAAATGAAAACTAAGAGCTTTAAATAGTGAAAAAAATAAAAATATTATATATTATATACTTCAATGGCTCAATATTATATAAGCTACTCATAGCTTATTACTCTACCATTCATGTATACCTACAGATAATGTTACTCTTACATATTCGGTATAACGTATGTATTCATACCATATTCCAAGACCAAAATAATTAGATATTATTGGGGCCAATTCCAGAGCCGTCAACCTGTATACATAGATCGAGTATACGTACCTAAACATTTAGACAACTCTTTTGCGAGCGACTTTAGAACTGGCCTTTAAAAATTATAAATTAATGTAATATATTCTATGACAATAACAAGGATATAGCAATGATGTCATCAAATTTGTTTTCTATGAAGTTGTGGAAGTGGTGAGGATGGATGCAAGAGTACTAAGTCAGATTTAAGGGTGCTTGACCGCTAAAGAACTGAATTAACCAAAAGGTTTACAAATATACGTCACGTGGATCCACATTGGTTGATGTTTCTTAACTCTACTTTAATGGCCAGACACCCTAACCTCTATGGTAATCCTATAATATTTAATCAAGTGTAGGTAGCCAAGAAGTGTCAAGTAAGCTTGTCAGTCAACTGAACACGCTAAATCAAAAACAGACATGATACATCAGAAACTGAATAGACAATATGAAGCACTATTAAATTGAATTATAGTTATGTTATCAACATTGCATTAGCTTAGATGTTATGTCTAGAGAGTAGATATGAGATATGCATGCAAATAAATATCTACATTGATATCAATACTGACTTATACGCTTCCCTCCAACCTGACCACAAATAAATAATAATTTTAATTTAAAAAATATTTCGGTTTTGGATTATGGTATTATTCTTTTTATTTTTAAATGTAATATTCCGTAATGTAATTATAATTTCCCAGTATTAAAATGTTAAACGAGCTGGCCTCTTAAAAAGAAATAAGAACCTTTAAAATTAGCTATTAAAATACATTGTTATAACATATAATTGCAATTTTATCAGACACATTGTTTTTCTTACTTGTCCTATAATGTTGAATTCCGAGCGAAAAAATATTAAAGTGATAAAACAAATTCATTATAATAAAAACAAAATATTATTTACAAAAGAATATATTATTGATTTACATTGTAAGACAGGTAATAAAAAGCAAATTACAATTGTATCAATGTAAAAATCTAATCAATCCAACATGTCAGCTATTACTGACAATATAAATTTACCGTCTACGTGTAGAAATCCTATTTTAATCTTAAAACAAAACCACATTTGTGTAATTTAATATTTGGTCCATTTACTTTGGCAATGAAAATTTTAGGATAAACAATGAATCTCTATAAAAATCAAATGATTTTCAGATAACAAAAAAATACATTTATCATTAAAGACGATAGAAAAAGGAATTTAATAAAAATAGGGCCTACTCTATTGTAATGTTTTTTCCAGTCAGCAGAATTTTTTCTTTTTAAATCTTTCATAATACGACCACCCTGCAAATTGCGTTTGAATTTTAACAAAACATAAATACGTTCGGATTGACAAAATGTAATGATACAATTATGCCAAATGATTTAAAATAAAATAACATCAAAACAGGTAATTTTCATAACCAACCTGATATAAATAATAATGATTATACTCACAAGATGGCAATTATGTTTACAAAAAAAAAATACGATGATCTGCCGGGATTTGCTGTAAATAAAATGACTACGGCGTAACTCTGAAATACAATTCTGCCCTAAAATATTATAATCATAATATTCTAAATTAAATCTCGCTGTACTAATAAATATTTTATTTCGACAAAATAATTTTAATTTTCAAACAAATTTAAACTCCATGATTGTCATAAATTGAATAATGTTTACACGTCTCCATATACAATATGGCAAGATATCCAATCCCGTAAATCACAAGTTTTTGTTTCATAGAAAACTCTGAGGAAAAACCGCTACTATTGCTTCAATAAGAAATGTCAAAAAAAAATCTCATTTCTTACTTCGACATCGTAAACATAGCCATCTTGTATGATAATCGACAAGCATAAAAACAAATCTTTTTTCAAACCCAAAAGTTTCAATTTTAGTTAGGAATATTACAAAAGAATAAATTATTTTCTATTTAAAACACATTTAGATAAGTTTAATAATTATCTGCGAAAAAAAACATAGAAAATTAAAAAAAATAGAACAAAATTATGACAACATTGCTTGAAGGATAATATAAAGTTGAATAAAGTATTCGGCATTGTATATGTATTGTAAATAATTGCATATAAGTATAAAGCTATATTAGAATACGTTATAACAAACAAGTGAGATTAAACTTAATTATATTAGTGGTAGTAAGTGAGCGCTGCGTATTTAATATTTTCTAAATGTAATTTAACGAATCTCAGTATAAGAAAATATTAAATGGCCAATGTCACATCACTACACGATAGTAAATACTGGTATAGTGTAGAATACAGGTGTGTTTATCATTCATCTCATTCCTTTCAAGACGTTATTCTGATATCTAAAACACATTATTTACACCAAGGTTCCCAAAAGTTTTTCTCATAGACCCTTTCAAAAATTTTGCTGAGACCTTGAGAGAGTGCATTATAACTATCGCCCACACATCACGATGGGCGTCTTCTCGGTTATGATGGGGTCACCGTGCCTATTACGACCCCTATCAATATTATCTGCCTACATTAATAGGTGATGTCAAGCCAACATTTTTTTACTTTACTATCAAACCAGATAAATTTTCGTGGACCGCCGCTTACGAGTTGTAAACCCCAATTTTTGGTCACGCCAACGTAGAGCCCCTGTCAAGTCTCCCGTGGACCCTTGGGAGTCCACCTGGACCACTTTGGGAATCAATGATTTACACTTAGTAGAGTAGTAGAGAGCCCCCTTTTTAATATAAGCCAACAGATAATGCGATTATCTCACACAATAAAAGAAGGGATTTTTTCTTTTTCTTTTACTTTTGATTTATTATCTCCGATTTTAAATAGCAAGGAAGCGTTTTTTACCACATTTCCCCATGATTTCGAATGTGTTTTGATATCAGATATCGACCGTGCCTTAAGGAAACAGATCTGTTTTAAATACACCTGTATTTGTAACAAAATGCACAATCATTGTTGTAATCATACCTACGTGTATACTTTCATTGTAAATCTGAAACGTCCCTAATTTTTATTTTTTAATGTTTAACGAGCAAAGAAATACAAGAAGTAATAACAAAATATAAAAATTTGTTTCTTATGTAAAGTTCGTGTAAAATTTATTATGCAATTTTAGTTGCATTAATAATGAAATCAGGAGAATCGGTGTGATGAGTTTTTACATCATCTGTACAATTCGACCGATATAAGTTGATCCCTTTGTTAGTCACGATGTATAACTTCAGGCCTACTTAAATCAGTCGTATTACACATGATATAAACAGCATAGCACCATTAAATCCTATAATATTGAAATTGCTTGCTTCTAAATTATATGAAGGCAATCTTTATACAAAATATACAATAATTATATACTCAATACTAATGTCAAACAAAGGTTCCTTCAGTAAGATTGCCAAATACATAACTACTATTTATCTAAATTGAAAAGCATAAGTATATCAGTTTAAGATTTCT
>NW_023592301.1:0-43327 GCF_014839805.1 Manduca sexta | reverse complement strand
TATCGCACGCCAGCTGAGTTCGTACTGAGGCCTGAGCGTTCGACAGCACCATCCCTGACGTTCTTATTTCAAAATGTACGCCGGTAAAGGCTCCTTCACAATTAGATTATTAATAAACGATGACATTTATTCGGGTGTTAAAGACGCATTTAGGTCAGTAATGGGCTACTACTATAAGTTCGGGTTTAATAATATACAACTTTAAGTTGATACCAATTTTTCCGGTAATACATTGTTTGACTTAGAAAGCCTAATGTCAAAAATGATTTCTCGTGTTAGACATTTAAATAAAAATATTTATCGGGTTATATCGCGGTTTTGTGTATTATAATTTTCTCCCAGCGTTTCAAAGACTTTGCAGCCTTCATGGCCACGTAAAATCAGATATTTTATTATTTTAATGTCAAAAATATTAATAAAACGAAATATATTAATAAAAATTAAGTCCTAATAAAAAACAGTGTCCCAGCGGCGAAAGGTCCATATAATTGATTCTTGCCGGCTTTCCATTCGTAATTCATGATAAATCTAATTATCATTAGACCTATACTACTACTTACCTACATGTTGTGACGAGTTCTCTTTGGAGGAATTTCACCCTTCGTCACTGCAGTCCTATACAATTTCCGGTTTGACAAAAATAATTTCTAAAGCATCGTGTTTAGATTAGTTTTTCACTGACTGTTTCGCACAATATTCAGATGGTAGACATTGCAAGCCGCTATTTAATCACAATGCGGGAATTAAAGCCGTGTCTAGCGTTCATTTAATTGACCCATTTCTATGAGAAGCTTAGGGTGATATCATTATATGCGTCACTTGCATTTCATATTATTCGGATTTTCCCTACACACCTGGATAATGCAAAGTTTGACCGCAACATGCTAGTGTGGGTATGTACATTTTTTATTAGTACATTTTGTCGTTAAAATTACTTAAATATGTTGCATATTCAAACGGTTAAAAAAATCTCCAAATCCAATTTGTTGTGATTAGCTGTAACCTTTTTACAACAATTCTGTCAATGTCAAGTTTTAGAAACAGAAAAAATACGTGATATATATGTATAAAAAAATTGGTCGGGTGAATATGAAAACGAAAATAACATATACTTATAACGTATACGTATATGGAATAAAAATGCAATAATAAATCTTGAATGGGAATCATTGCAGGATTAAAAGCTTATTTAGAATGAAATAAAAATTAAAAAGTAAAAATCTCGGCTTCGTGACTTCGTGCATCGATAGATCGTATTATAACATTTATTTTTAATTGACTGCCGGTTACTTTCATTTTGTAATTATTTTAACAGTTTCATCTCTGACTTAATAAATAAAAGTTACAACCTTTAAGGTACACAATAAATAATAATTCCACATGTTTGTATTTTAAAATTTATCATTAATTAATTACCTACAGCGTGCACTATTATTCCAGCCTGAAGCGTATTGTGGCTCGCTAGCTAAACATAAAAGGAATATGTTATGTCTAGTTACACTTATTTACTGGCTGCATCCTCCCGCGCTGCGATTTCGGGTTCGTTCTGGATGCTGGGTTTTTCTGCTGAATATAAACCTGAATGATGTAATGCTTGCAATAGTAAAAGGTTCTAATATAAACATGCAGTGCTTAACTCAGCTGGCAAAATTTTAGTGTAATATAGTGACTACACCTAAAAAAAAGTGATGCTATGTATGAAATGAACATTTTAAGTTTCAAAAGTCGTAGGGTATTGTCATCGTTTACTGTCATGCATAAAGCACCCGTCTCAGCACTTTTTCCCGACCCGGAATTCGAACCCAGAACCTTACAGCTTTGCCGTAGCGCGTTCGCAATACAACTACGTCACCGAGGCAGTAATAGTTTAGCTCATCAAAAAATAAACTGTCTCACTTATAAACTTGTATTAGCGTTAAAAGGTGGTTAAGAATTGCTTAGATAACTGTCAAATACATCACCGGTTCCTAGTTTAAACCTTATTAAGAGGCAAGATGGCGGGTTTGACTTACAGCTGATCGAGTAAATTTGTGTTTTACCTAAGCATAGCTTCGCAAGTCTATATATATAAAAATGAATTCCTAGTTCCTTGGTCACGCCATCACGCGTGAACGGCTGGACTGATTTTACAAATTTTTTTTTGTTGTGTTTGTTATTGTCAGTAGAAGGTTCTTATAAAAGAAAAAGTTCAAAAAATTGCGCGGAAAATTAGAAAATTTAAGAAAACTTAACGACAATATTAATTTACATATGTAACTGTCAGTGGTTTGAAATAACTGTCAGCGATCGACAGAATGCGCGCGTGCATACATAGTTAAGACAGGACAACGTCTGTCGAACGACGACAAACGATGTAAGACTGATTGTTACATCTGACAAGAATCATTGGCCATAGTAAAATAAAACATCGGTTGTACAATTTTTCATCCAAAATAAAACAACCATAGATTCAGAAATATCACACAAACAATACGTGAACTGATCCGCAGAGTGATTCCTTTTATCTATATAGTATAATAATAATATCAGCCCTGTATTATATACTTGCCCACTGCTGAGCACGGGCCTCCTCTATTACTGAGAGGGATTAGGCCTTAGTCCACCACGCTGGCCTAGTGCGGATTGGTAGACTTCACACACCTTCGAAATTCCTATAGAGAACTTCTCAGATGTGCAGGTTTCCTCACGATGTTTTCCTTCACCGTTAAAGCGAACGATAAATTCACAAAGAATTCACACGTGATTTTTTAGAAAAGTCAGAGGTGTGTGCCCTTGGGATTTGAACCTGCGGACATTCGTCTCGGCAGTCCGTTCTACACCCAACTAGGCTATCGCCGCTATTCATCTATGTAGTACTTGATCTTATTTTCGTCGGTATACGAAACGTTGTTGAGAACTTGCAGTGTGATTAGATTATACTCTGCTCGATTTTATCGGCGAATTGTAGTGTTTTGGTTCGGTCAATTTGTTGATTATTATTGTTTAAAGAATTTAGGTTATAATAAAAACCAGTCAAATTTTATCAAAACTGGATAGTCATTCGAATTTGCAAACTATTTATAGTAGCATAAAGAATCAAAATACAATATAATGGCGCTTAATAGACGTCAAAAACACCATTGCGGAAACAAAAAGATAAAAATCAAAAATGCCTCCATCAATACAAAGTAAGCGCAGCGATGTTCAGGATACAAGCTGTTGTCGAATACTTCAGGATTGCACACGTCCATCGCTAGAGCTCGCCGCTGTCAGTGAGTCAGTCATTGTCTATTTGAAATGACACGTTCTGACACCGTGCGTTGTACGTGTTCAATTTTTGAAATATTTTTAGCGTGAATACACCTATGTGAGAGGATTTTTTGATACTAGCATACATGTTTCTTGGATAATGGGTTTAAACAAATAGTTTAAAAGATATTAGCGTATTGGCCCACGGAAGTGTGTCGCGTTCCGGGATCATCCTGTGTATATGCAATTCCAACAGGCCGGTACAACTGTGTCGACTCCCGAGAGCTAATCATCTCTCGTCAGTCGACATTCTATTGGACCCCACTCCACTTACCATCAGGTGCAGTGCGGTCACTTGGCTTTATCCATATAAAAAAGTCATCAAGTGATACCTACAGCAATCATTGCTGGTCAAAGTTTCCTTGGGCTTCACTTAACATAAGGTGCAGTGAATATAATGCGTATGTTATTCGGAATCATTGTACACCCTACATGGTTAAGTTAGAATTATTCTTTTCTCATATTAAAATTAATGTCTACATTATCGCAATCAACTATGGCCAATAAATGCTGTGATCAATCAAAATCAAATCTCAATTGTCAAATCAAATTTCAAATGATGAATGTCTACTGCGTGTCAAATTATTGCGATAAGTCGATATCACTTACGACTCATTACATACAATATAATAAAATACGTTAGTTTTGCACTAGTCTGAGAAGCTTAAAGCCTCATTTAGACGGAGCAATTATTACTAGCAATAATCGCACGTAATTATTGCAAGCAATAATCGTTTTGTAAATCTATTGAAAAAATGGTATACGTCAACGCGAGCAAGAATTGTCTTGCCATGGGGCGCAGGCTCAGAATTTCATATTTATTTAAAATACACCATAACGCTTATATGATAAAAGTTTAACATATAAATATAAGCAGTAATTGCGTACTATTATTTCTAAAAAAAATTATATGTCTAAATGAAACTAGGATCTGTTTATTCGTTCATTTAATTATTAGTAACCTGACTATTAGTAACATGCAACAAATCCGTTGTATGCCTAATATTGTTAACTGTGTGTGTGTGTGTGTTTTTTTTTGATTTTATAGTTTTTTTTGTTTTTGTGTGTGTAGAAAAATAAATGGTTTAAATGGTTTAAAGTGATACACAAACAAATTGTTTGTTCTCTCTATTCGATGCCGTTAAATTTTAATTGATCGATCGACGTTTGAAATATCCTAAGTCCAGTTTTAAATAAAATAATTAACGAAACTTTAGTGACGCAACATTAAATATTTAGAAATATAATGATTTCTTATGTTTACGCTAATGTTAGGCAATAAAATAAAACGATTTTACATATTTTACCGCAATAATCCGTAAAATAGTTTTATTTGAATTCAGAATCGAAATACAAAGCCATTATTGTCACTTCATTTAATTGCAATCTCAAATGTAATACTGATTATATCGCTCAACCAACACTTTAATTTCGAAGAAAGCCTACTGCTATAATATTCAGCATACGAGATATTTCTTTAAACTTAACATTTTATATAAATACTTATGATCAATATACTACAGTTGTTTAAAGTATGCCATGTTTAATAAAAAATTGTTTTATTATCTGAAGGCATTGGTGTTCCTTAATAAGGAAATTATAGAAAAGTAAGAAAGAAAATTTCCTTGAGTTTATATGTAAAACATTTCGTCAATAAACTCTACACTGTCTTTTATTTGATGGCAAAGTGACACTGTATCTGATGATAAGTGGAGTGGAGTCCAATAGAATGTCGACTGACGAGAGTTGATTACTCCTCGACAGTCGGTACAATTATGTCGGCCTGTTGGAACCGGATGTACACTGGCTAATCAATTCAAATATATTTGTAATACTTGTATGAGATTTAATAATAAATAAAAGAGAATGTTCAGCTGATGATTCTACCTTGAACAGAGAGTCATGGTGAGCAACGCGGTCGTTTCATTATTTATTTATATTTTAAAAATAATTTTAAAATATTCGGTTCACAATTGACGGAGTAATTGCGTAACAAACACCCAAAAGAAGATACAGTCGAATTGAGAACCTCCTCCTTTTTTGAAGTCGATTAAAAATAATAGACTACGTACATTTCTGTAAATCACTACCCTCTTTTTTCAGTCGTGTAATACTGTTGTTTATTCACCCTCCAGCTTTCCTTATAAAGCGATTATCATGAATGTGTAACGTCCTAATAAAATGGGATTTATACAATGCATTTGCCTACAAATATCCGTAGTGCGCGCCCGGACTGAAGAGGCGATAATTATGAGCCAAATTTACAGCTTGTTTGTTTTCTTTGTTTTACGTACATATCTTGAAAACGTTTATTTTACTAGTTAACGCTAGCGACTTGGTCTCTAGCTATAAAAATTGTCAAAAATGTATGTGCATTGCAATCAATGATTGTTTCACGAATCTATGTTTTTGAAGGGTTTGTAAGCTGCGCGCGTTGGAGTTTACTAATATAAATAGTTTGTTTATGTGATTGTTTGTTTGAACGCGCTAATCTCAGGAACTACTAATCTTTTTAAAAAATCACTAACAGGAAGCTACATTACTCCTAAGTGCTATAGGCTACTTTTTTTCGGAAAATATTAAGCGGGACTATTATCCCGGAAAAACTTTATCCGGCGGCGGGCGGAGCCACGAGCAAACGCTAGTTAGTAATTTAAAGAATATTCCTATTCACATTCGCGAATATAAAAATTAAACGTTACGTAAAGCTGCCGCAAACAGTTGCAGTAACTGCACCCGAGAGACCCACGAACTGCGCATGCGCCACATTTGCACTCACTCTAATAGAGTATGTAATAAGGACGTATTTCGTGACTAACACCAAGTTACTTCCCGAAACTTAAAACTAGAAGTCATAGTTAAAGGCCGTAAATTTCTTCGAAACAAACGACAGTGAAGTAAAATCCATACAAGAGTTGTCACAACAAAAATTTCGTGACATTGATAAGAGTAATAATAACTTTTGCTGCTAGAAAAGGGCTTTAGCTGAAGATACTATCAGTCTTACTTATAAAAATTTCGCAAAGCCATGCTTAGTTACATTTTAACTAGTCTGTTCTTAAACTTTTAATCACCGGTGATGTATTTGACAGCTATTTAAGCAATGCTCAACCACCTCTTAACGCTAAAACAAATTTATAAGTAGTTTTTTTAGTAATCGGTGGCAAAGCAATTGATTAAAACATAAGAAGAGTTTATAAATAAGACTGTATATTACTCAAATGCAGGAATTAAAAATAAATATAAAAATGGCAAAATGGCGAAGACACCAAGCCCTCTTTTGCAGCAATTATTGTCAACATTCGCTTTATTGTAAACTGAGTTAGAAAATATTAATGTATTAAAATTATTCCAGCAAGATTTATAAAGGAATATTAAACTTTAAGGTAAAGTATACACTTTTATTAAAACTCTAAGTAAGTTTTAAAAGGCATTCTCAGTCTCTTGAAACTCTCTAGTGATGTTTGATACATTTTTCGTACGATCATGAAATATTTAGTCGTAAAATGTCTTTCTTTATTCACATAAAGCTTTAGGGTAAAATCATCATTGTTAAGTATTTTGATACACAAATTTCTAAATTGACGTGTAATCTTCTCTTTTACAGATAAGTATAAGAGCAAAAAAAATAGTTGTGATGGTACCCTACGATAGCTCATAGTGTATAGACAATTGTTCCACTGACCATAACTTCGAACTATAAAGTACTTACAAAACGCGCCCGAGCTCAATTTTTTTAAAAATAACGTAGGTATAACACAAACTAATTAAATCAAGTTGTCAATTTGTCTCATTTTTATATTGTCAGGTTATAATTTATTTCACGATTATCATGTATTTTGACCACTCATAAGTGCAACTATATTGGCCCACGTGACAAATATGTTATTTTTAGATGAACAACTTTTATCTGACGATAGAAATATCATCCCTAAATACAAAAAAATGAAATGGAATATTTTCGTGGCTATAACGTATCGTATCTCATATCATGGGTATTGTAATAAGGGTCAGTTTACGATGTAGGATTAACATTATAAGGCCGTGTTCGGACGCCCGCTGTTCTGTGCCGTTATTGCATACTAAACTTTATTCGTTAAATTAGATCCTAATCCAGGTATATCGTCACTGGATTTTAATTATTATTTTTATATTATAGTACTTTTTATTCGCGGTACCTTGGTAATACTTTTTCCAACAAAAGGTTACTTGAAAGTCCTACAGAAATAGTGATGGAAACAGTGATAAAAATGGCCAACTGGGATATATATATAATTGTGTTTATATATGTCTATAACACTAAAAACAATACTAGAAGCTTCGGGACATATTTTTCAATCATACTATAAGTTCGTCATTTTCTACCTCAACATCTTCCGTAAAGAACTTGTAAAATGTCAAAGAGCTTCATTCAATATACAAATTGACAGTCAAAAAATTTGTTCACTTACCACTAAGTAAGGGTCACTTTGTCGTGGCTGTCTAAATAAGTCCTGTTCAACTGTTTCTGTTATCCCTCTGCTATGAAGTATGCTCCGGTAAAACATTTTAAGTACATATCACAAGATCCTTAGCCTTTGAATGCCATCTACGTGCCAAAGTTATTAATATAAAAATAATTTAACCCAAACCTCATGTAGTTAGATCTCTGACTACACCTTGAAGGATATTGTGTGATTTTGTTATACCGAAAGCAAAACAAAGATGGAAGGCAAATAATCCGTACAAAATCACAATATTATCTAAAGCTATTATTATAACCTCTTAGAATTACGTGCGGGTTTCGGCTTTAGCATAACAACGTGGTATGTCAGATAACAGTTTCAAGAGAATAAAGATAAATAATTAGGTATTCTGTGTGTTTCCACGCGGAATTCTTGGTACGTCAAAATATGCCTTATTGCTAAATATTAGGTTACTAATAAATCTACGTCGTTCAGATTTCGGTTAAAACCTATTTCTTAGCGATTTGTTTTTAAACCCTAAGGGATTTACAATTACAATTGAGAATTTACAATGTAGTTAGTGTAACTACTGGAAATAATAAAACTTAACATCTAATTTCTCGGCGAGCGCAATGCAATACCAAACACGAAACAATACTTTGTAATTCAGCTTGTTGGATAGTGTTTCTACTGTTTATGGTCGTATCGCTTACAATCAAGCGAACGGCAATCTCGTCTCGTCATTCAAAGCATAAAAAAATATTTTATTGTTTAAACTTACCTAATTATTATGAACAATGTTTATAATATTTCCGACACAGCTGTTTTGCAATTTCAAAAAACAATCCGTCACTCTCCCATTAACGCTCAAAAGTATTAATTAAGTATAGCTCGCGATGTCGCATGGGTGAAAGACTACTCGGAGAAAAAAATTGTGTCCTTTTGGGATAAAAATAGCCTAATTATGAGACATGCTCTGTCTGTGATAATTTTATGCGTTTACTTTTAAAAATATAAATATCATTACAAACCTTCGGTTTTTTAAAATAAACTCAAAGGAGAGATATGATACTGTGCATATAAATACAAATTTGAAAGAGGATTACATTGCTTGTGATTTGATAATTTCTTATTTATGCGTACATTTAAAGTCAATAATTTTTGGGTTTGTTTAGATTTTTCTAGTCGATGTATTTTTTATTAAAAAGTCTTTTTCGTATATTTTTAACATTATTTTCAGAGAGTAACATAAAATTCAGCCAAAATACAATACAATTTAGCGAGCTTTTCCCTTAACGAAGAGATTAAAAGTAAATTTGTCCGCTACTGGCAGTGAACATTTTGAAGTAAGTGCGATGCGCTCTCAAGGCTCTTGGAATATATTTCCAAGCTACATTTACCATGAACGACACATTTTTGCTCATAAATACCGTAAGAAGTTGATGGGAACTCATGTCGACCATGCATTTCGGGCAGGTTTTTTTTATCTTTTTGATAAGTTTAAAAAATCACCATATTGCATTGACCGATATTGTAGAAAGTATTTTAAACTTTAATACTCAAATAGTATGGGCAGATATTTTTTTATCTTGTCAATTGTCTTCGTGTCTATGCTTTTTCATTAATCGCCATATCGACCAATGTTGTACAATTTTTAAATTTTAATAAAATACCCACAAAGTAAACGATCGGCTTTAAAAATGTAATAACTGTAATATGGCATAATTTATTTTTACCACTGTACCAACGTCGTACAAAAAAATTGCAGTTCACATCCAACGTTACACCGAATACACAACTTATGTCTACTGTTTCATTAACTGAGCAAACAATTTTGGAATGAGATTGTTAGACCGTATTATCATAAAGTACATCCATTCCTATGATATTTAAAAATGGTTTTAAACAATCAAATTAAAAGTTAAATGAAAATTGGTTAGGGCAATGGCTAAAACCGCATAAAATAAAACAATCATAGAATACAAATGTAATGATATCTAAAAATACTCATTAGATATTTTATAAACTAAATATGAAGCGAATTCTAATAATTTTAATTACTAATTCCAGAGGTTCCTCGCTTGGTGATAAATTAACATTTTGTAGTTAAATTTGTAATAAATATTGTTCAATTTATTACGAAACGAGGGATTTATGAAACAACGTTTTATGACTTGTTAGACATTTTTTTTAAATCCCAAAAATTGGTCATAATCGTAAGAACGCAAACCCTCATTACAGCCTTATTGCATCAAGCGAAACAAATTTGGTAAATTCTCAACTTTAAAACTGAGAATAGATTTTACATTGAAATCTAATAAAATAATTAGATAATTAAATACTAATATATTTATAATTCGCTACATGTAAAAGTGTTTTTCGAAAATTATGTTAAAAAATAATTATTTTACTAATCTTTTGCAATCGCTAATGTTGCCTCTGACAAACTTAAAACATTATTTCTTTATATCACAAACATGGACGAGTTTTAACTCACCCAAACATTTTGAAAAACATCATCAACGCATAATCACATAATATTTCTAATCGAATAAATTTGCAAGAAATAATTTCACCACAAACTGGCTGTCAAAAGCAATCAAACTGGCTGTCAAGCGGTTTCAAAAGGCGCCAATGACATTTCAATTTGTTTGGAAATTTCCGGCCACCCGGAAGGACCGAGGGCGGACAAGAGTCATTTTTGTTGAAACATTTCGCGGTTGATCCCTTACTAACAGATCCGCGTGATTCAAAATGGAATTTCGATGGAATTGTCGTCGCATGACATATTGACATATCGTTTCAAACAGTTCACTTTATGCCATGTGGCAATTTTAGGAAAACAGAAATGAAGATGAGTAATTTTAACTAGTTCTTCAAAAAAAAATATTCGAATTTATTGTTAATTCAGTTCAAATATAGAACAACATAATATGAAACAAGTTCAAACATTTCCCCGAAGGGTATGCAGATTGCAGGATGATGTTTAACTTCAGTTCCGTACAAAATGTAGCTCTACCACACTGCCAGAATGGTAAATGCCACGATTCCACTGTCCGAAAGGAAGAGTACCGACATGCTCCAGGACCCTGGTGCATTGACTTGACATTCGGTCTATTTTATACCTTGCATTTGCAAACAAAATTGTCTTATTGTGATCAAAAATAAAAGTTCGCCGGATTGCAATGGGGCTCCATTCCATAGATTTGTCACAGACTTTGACGGGTGTAGTTACGCTCCAGTACTGCCACGTTCCGACAAATAAAGACAGGGTAGAATAATTCTGGGGTGCTAGGTCAGGAAACCTCCTCGTGGTGCACCCTGGGCAACGGCGCGTCGATCGAGCTGGTCGGCGCGACGGCCAATATCCTGACAATGGAGTTGGATGGCGGTCGTCGCCCCTTGCGGCGGCCGTCGTCCGATTCGGACGAGGTGGGCCCATCTCGGGCGGCTCCCGGTTCTGTCCGGGGTGTCGACGGGCTCGGTGTGCGCTCATCCCGCCCCGAGCAGGCAGTGGGGAGACTCCCTCTCCCATTGTCGCCGTCGCAGATCGTAATCTGGTGTGGAGGTCTGTGGATATGTCTCGCGCTCCCACTGGACCGAGGGTCTTGGCTTAACCGCCCGGACCGCGAGGAAGAAAACCTCTATAAAAATCACCCCGAATCCCAAGCGGCGGCGCACCGCGAGGGGATGCATGGCCGATGGGTAGTTCGGTCCCGAGTGCGACCCCCGCCAGAGTACCGGCCGACACTCTGCGCGGGTTACGCTAGGCTTACCCAGGTACAGGGGGCACTGCCTGGGCGGACCGTTATTTCCCCCATACTCGTGGGAATAAGATGGAAACCCAAAAAAAAAATAATGCTACCTAGGCGAATGGCGCGGCAACCCCGTAAGCCGGCCTCAAAAGGCCGCGGGGAGTCCGCACGAGTGGCAGTGGCAGCGCAACGGACCCAGTATTGCGCGCCGCTGCCAAAAATTGTGTGGGGCCTCAGCCTCGGATACGGAGGAGGATGACTCCGTGGCCGGGATTAGGGAGGCTTACCAGTCGGCCCTGAGGGAGGAACGTGTGGCCGAAGCCGCCCGCGCAGTGGAGGAGGAGACAGCGCTCCAGGAAGTGAGGATCGTGGCGCCCTGCCCGAAAATTGCGGCGCCAAAGTCGGCAAAGGTTCCCACAAAGAACCTCCTCCTTGAGGTGGCGGAGAACATCCGTCACGTCTCAAAAGCGTCCCGGAACCTCAAAGGGACGTTTGTGAAGGCTCTCAGGAGGATGCCGCCAAGCTGCAGGAGCGCGCGGAAGAGCCCTCCTCCGCGGAAACCGCGAGACTGGAGGCCATAATAGCCTCCCTCGA
This sequence comes from Manduca sexta, assembly GCF_014839805.1. NCBI lineage: Eukaryota > Metazoa > Arthropoda > Insecta > Lepidoptera > Sphingidae > Manduca > Manduca sexta. Next base: position 31,245 of record NW_023592301.1, on the reverse strand, counting down.
GCGGAAGGTGACGGCACTGGAGGCTGCCTTGGCCACCCAGAACAAAATCCTCGAGGATTTTGTGGCCGGCGACCGCTCCAGGGAGCCGAAGGCGGCCTCTAAGAAAAGGAGGAGGATCGCCTCGAGCGGCATGAGAGACGGATGGAAGCTCTCATGGAGAAAACGCTCGAGGCGATCTCGGCCAAACTCGCCCCAGCGCCCTTCCCACGCTCGTCAGTGGCGTCGGTGGTGTCTGGCCCGTCCTGGCCAGCCGTCGGGGAGAGGAGGAGTCGGGCAGCAGCAACACTCGCGGCTCCGCCCAGATCTGCTGACGTTCCAGCTCCCGCCTCGGCCCCGCTCCTGCAGCCACACCTGTGGCCGAGGAGCCTGCCCAACGCCCGCCGCGTCGGCGTATGCGGGGTCCAGGAGGAGAGCGGCGACGCCTCTGCCTCAATCCGCTCCGGCCCCCACAACAGTGGAAGAAGGGTGGACAGTGGTGGGTAACCGGGGCGGCAGGGGAAGAGGAACAAGAGGAGGACCGGGCCGAAGCCGAACGCCCCAAATGCCGGCCAGAGGCAGAAGGTGGTGCGCAAGGTTGTGCCCCAGCTTCGTCTTCCGAAGAAGGCTGCCGTCACCCTGACGGTAGCACCGGAGGCGGTAGAACGGGGCACGACCTACGCCCAGGCCCTGCAGGCGGTCAGGGGCAAAGTCGACCTGGCCAGCCTTGGTATCGGGGTCGGCATGAAGGCGCGACGGGTGGCCACCGGTGCCTACCTTTCGAGGTGCCCGGACCTGAGTCCGAGGCGAAAGCCGACTCCCTCGTCATCAAAATGAGGGAGGCGCTCTGTGGGTTGGAAGACGTTCGCGTCTCCCGGCCCGTCATGACGGCAGAGCTGCGCATCTCAGGGCTTGACGAGTCCGTCACCCCTGACGATGTCGCAACGGCTATCGCCAAAATCGGAGAGTGTTCGATCGAGGACCTGAAGGTGGGCCAGGTCAAGATCGAGCACTCGGGTCTGGGCGCCGCGTGGGCCCAGTGCCCGGCAAAGGTGGCGGATAAGGTCGCCAGGGCAGGACGCGTCCTGGTAGGCTTCGTGTCCGCCGGGGTCCGGCTCCTTGAGCCGAGGCCCCAAAGGTGTTACAGGTGCCTTTGCCGAGGGCACGTAGGTGCTAAATGCACCGCAGGGGTGGACCGCAGCGGGATCTGCTACCGTTGCGGTCTTGAGGGCCACAAGGCCAAGGGTTGCTCCGCGGAGCCGCATTGCGCAGTGTGCGCAGCTGCCGGCAAACCCGCGGGGCACAGGGTGGGCGGCAAGGATTGCGTCGCCTCTTCGACCCCCCTCCCACAACCGTCGCGGAGGAGGTGCTGAAGTTGTGACGCGTCCGCAACCGTCCCACCCAGTGGAGATGGAGATCGCCCATTAAATCATGGCACAAAACATTTCCTCCAGGCGAACATCAATCACTGCGCCAGAGCGCAGGACTTGCTTGTTCAGAGCCTGGCGCAGTGGTCAATCCACGTGGCTGTAGTCAGCGAGCCGTATTTCGTTCCCCGGGATGACTGGGCAGGGGACTCCGACGGCTCGGTGGCTGTCATCACCCGGGGTGCCGCCGGCTCCCCGCCCTTCGAAAAAGTAGCGAAGGGTACCGGATGTGTGGCGGTTCTGTTGGGGGGGGTGTGGGTAGTGGGAGCCTACATCTCCCCCAACAGATCCCTAGCCGAATTTGAGAGTTTTCTCATTCGGCTGGGAACCCTGGTGGTGCAAAGCAGCCAGCCCCGCCCTGTGCTTGTCGCCGGCGACTTCAATGCCAAATCCTTGGCCTGGGGTTCGTCGGTGACGGACGCGCGGGTAGGGCCCTGGAGGAATGGGCGATCTCCTCAGGACTGGTCGTCCTAAATCGGGGGTCGGAGGACACGTGCGTGCGGCACAACGGGGGTTCGGTGGTGGACATCACGTTCGCCACCCCGGACCTAGCCCGCCGTGTCCAGGGCTGGAGAGTCCTGGTGGAGGAGGAGACGCTGTCCGATCACCGGTACATACGGTTCAGTGTCTCCACTCCCCGGACCAACCAGCCCAGCAACAGTGGAAGTTTGACCTCCCGACGATGGGGCGGCCAGCGTTGGGCCGTTACGCGGCTCAACCGGGAGGCCGTGAAGGAAGCCGCTCTTGTTCAGGCGTGGTTCCCTGTACCGGCAGGGCCGGTGCGGGTCGAAGAGGAGGCGGAGTGGTTCGGGGGGGCAATGTCGCAAATCTGCGACGCGGCCATGCCCGGGCCCGATGCCTCCCTCCGAAGCGACAGGTGTACTGGTGGTCGGCGGAGCTCACCCAGTTACGCGCGTCCTGCATGGCTGCGCGCCGTCGACTCGCCAGACACCGCCGCCGTCATTCCCGTCCGCCCGGCGATGATGAACAGGAGCGGCTGCTTCACGGCCTACACAAGACGGCCAAGAGAGCGCTGCGGGTGGCCATTGCGCAAGCAAAGGCCGCGGCACGTGAGGAGTCTCGGAGAACTCTCGACAGCGACCCGTGGGGACGCCCGTACCGCATGGCGTTGAGCAAGCTCCGCCCGTGGGCGCCCCGCTGACGCAGAGTCTCCGAGCCGATCTGGTGACGGACGTTGTCGCGGCGTTATTTCCGGCCACCCAGGAGGCCATTCCTCCACCGATGGCGCCACGTCCATCGGCGCCATCGTTGTCGATTCCGGCAGAGGATATCCCGGAGGTTTCGCCTGGAGAGCTCCAGGTGGCAGTGTCTCGGTTGCGGAGCAAAACTCGGCTCCGGGGCTCGACGGTGTACCCGGACGTGTCTGGGTCCTCGCTGTCGAGTCACTGGGTACGAGGCTCCGTAGCCTTTTCTCCGCGTGCTTTGAGCAGGGCACTTTCCCGTCGCGGTGGAAGACGGGGAAGCTTGTCCTGCTCAAGAAGAAGGGAGACCCGCAGAGTCGCCATCGGCCTACCGACCGATCGTGTTGCTCGACGAGGTGTGCAAACTGTTCGAGCGTGTGGTACACGCTCGCCTCGTCGGGCATCTCGAACGGATCGGCCCGGATCTGGCCGCTTGCCAGTACGGGTTTAGGCGCGGCCGATCCACGATTCACGCGATTCTGCGGGTGAAAGCACTGGCGGAGGATGCAGTCGCTCGGGGCAGGGTCGTGCTGGCGGTGTCCTTAGACATCGCCAACGCGTTTAACACCATGCCCTGGGCCTGCATCAACGAGGCACTGCGGTATCACGAGGTGCCACCTTATCTCCGGCGTCTGGTGCGCTCGTACTTGTCAGACAGGTACGTGGTGTATCCGGGCGCTGACGGGTGGCACCGTAGAGCGATGTCGTGCGGTGTCCCGCAGGGCTCGGTCCTCGGGCCGCTCCTGTGGAACATCGGCTACGACTGGGTGCTCCGTGGTACCAACCTTCGAGGCGTCGCCGTCGTCTGCTATGCGGACGACACGCTCGTGACGGCGACGGCCAGGACCTTTCAGAGGGCGTCCCTGCTCGCCTCATTCGGTACCGAATTGGTGGTGCGCAGGATTCGGCGACTGGGTCTCGCGGTGGCTCTCCACAAGACCGAGGCCCTTGCCTTCCATGGGCCTCGGAGTAGGCCGCCCATCGAGGCCTACATCTCTGTGGAGGGCGTGCGGATACCCGTCGGCTCAAAGATGAAGTATCTCGGTCTTCATCTGGACAGCCGATGGGACTTCCGCGCGCACTTTGAGGTTTCTCTCGCCGAAGTTGGTACGGACGGCCGGTGCTCTCGGCCGTCTGCTACCAAACGTCGAAGGTCCTGGCAATCCCTGCCGGAATCTGTACGCTGGAGTCGTGCGGTCTATGGCCCTATACGGTTCTCCCGTATGGGCCAATTCCCTGAACGACCGCTGCGTCAGGCTGCTGCGAAGACCGCAGCGCATGGTGGCGCAGCGTATCGTCAGGGGCTACCGCACGATCTCACACGAAGCGGCTTGCGTATTGGCGGGCACTCTGCCCTGGGATCTCGACGCGCGGGCTCTCTCTTCTGTCTTCTGGTGGCGGGAAGAGAGCTTGCGCCGAGGACAGAGGCTAGCCCCCAAGAGGTCGAGACCACTCTGGTCTCCCTCCGCAACGCCGCTGTGGAGGAATGGCAGCTCAGGCTGGAGAGCCCGAGTGCGGGCTTGAGGACCGTCGCGGCAGTGCGACCCGTCCTTCGACAGTGGTTGGACAGGCGCCACGGTGCGCCGACATTCCGGCTGACGCAGGTGCTCACCGGGCACGGGTGCTTCGGTGCATACCTGTGTCGCATAGCCGGGAAGGAGGAGTCCGCCGCGTGCCACCACTGTGGCAACTGCCGCGAGGACACGGCCCAACACACTCTCGAGGAGTGCCCAGCCTGGACGGAAGAGCGCAGCGCTCTCTTGGCCGTCATCGGAAGCGACCTCTCGTTGCCGACCGTGGTCGCCGCCATGGTCCGCAGTCGGAGGTCGTGGCGAGCTATGGCCTCCTTCTGCGAGCGTGCCATGTCGCAGAAGGAGGCCGCGGAGCGGGATAGGAGCAGACCGATCCCGCCCGCCGCCGCCATAGGAGGAGAAGGAGGCGTCGGGGCGACGGTGTCTAACCCGTCGCCCTGCGCCTCGTGGGCAACCGGGGCCGCCGCTCCTACCATCCATTAAGGCGGCCCACGGGGTGGGCGACAGCGTGAAGGGCTAGGCCTCACGTTGTCGCCGTCGCCACAGCGACGCTCGGCGTGCGGGGAACGGACCTTTCCCCGCCGAGTCGGGCCGCGAAAGCGGCACTGCGCAGGGGCGGTTCCGGCGCAATCCATGCGTTCTGCTCAGGTTTTCCCGGAGCCGTCCCTAATGCGCCGATGATGGCCCACGCGGGGTTTTTAGTCGGTATTCCGGTGCGCTAAGTCTGGTAGGGACCCACCCAGCGACCGCCCATTACATCTCGGGCGACTCCTAGCATCGCTGGGTGGAAGGCGCCGGTGAGTCCGACACTCCCCCGCCTCCTCGGAGGTGGGGGGTCCGTAAATGGATTTTCCCCGCGACACAAAAAAAAAAAAAAAAAAAAAAGGGTAGAATAATTCTAGTAACCGTGGTGGAGTCACAATATCTCTTGTGGTAAGCGGTAATTAAAGTTTGTCTACCAGAATGACGTCCAGAAAATCTAATATCAGCTTCAATTTATACTTTAGGGACGCCTACTCAAGTCTGTCTAAAAATTGCACAGTCAGAAACACCCATGACGCTTACGTTACGTTGATAAAGATGGATACAGGTATTATATATAATTTGACAACAACCAAAATAAATATATTAAGAAGTACGTATTTACATAAAAAGATTTTTGAGAAATACCTAGGAATTACTTATATTTTCTATGCATGTGGAATCCGCTGAAAAATAGCGTAGTCGTTGTTAAAATTCAATTTAAAAGTGGTTCTTAACAGACTTTTGAAAATTATTCGTCAACTAACGTAAACACAAGAGATGTAATAATCCGAAACATTACCCAGAGCTAAAATAGTCGAAGATTAGACTAGCAAGTTCTTGCAGCAATATTTTGGGTGTGGAACGGACTGCCAAGACGAATGTCCGCAGGTTCAAATCCCAAGGGCACACACCTCTGATTTTTCTAAAAAATCATGTGTGTATTCTTTGTGAATTTATCGTTCCCTTTAACGATGAAGGAAAACTTCGTGAGGAAACCTGCACATCTGAGAAGGTCTCTATAGGAATTTCGAAGGTGTGTGAAGTCTACCAATCCGCACTAGGCCAGCGTGTAAGGCCTAATCCCTCTCAGTAGTAGAGGAGGCCCGTGCTCAGCAGTGAGCAAGTATATAATACAGGGCTGATATTATTATTATATACACTGCCGTGATGACACTGAAAATTTTACTTGTGAAAGTCGACTTTTGCAAGTTTTCTTACTAATCTTAACCTTCTCTAATTATTCACAATAATAAATGAAAATAAAATACGGTCAATGTCAAGAAATATAGCTACCAAAGCAAAGCATTAAAACAATTCGGTATTCATTTATTTTTTAATTTATCACGTCGAAGTTAGTACGTGACAATATTACAGTATTATTTTCATTTAAAAATGGAAAGTCGTGAGCGAAAACGTTACAAAAGGGATCACTAGTCATGTTACTGGCCCAAGATTAAAAAGTTTCAATAAATGGCCGCTAGAAAAAAGAAAAAAAGATATTCTATTTAAATTCTTCTTCAACTTTCAAACTTTTTTCGCGTGGGAATACGGCCCGAAACGCAATTTCTATAAATACTTTTATGTGATGTAACTTATCAGAAAAATAAAATAAAGAAATTAAAATATGAAATTAACTGCATGTGAACTGAATTTATAAATTTTACATACAAAGATTACATACATGGTTTGCATGGTTTACAAAATAATACAATAAAAATAATTTAAAATTAATTAATTAAGAAATAAAATATGTCTAAACAATAATATTGATTATTTTTTTTATTTATAATTTAATTCCGTAGGTGCGTATGTTTATAATTTTTACAATCAATTATTATTTGTAATAAATTCTAATCGTCGGTCCTACCGACTACTCTAATAATTGTATGTCTAATTAATATCGCGATTATAATGCCACTCCGTGTATAATAATATTTCATTTTTTATTCAACAAATATAACTGGCTCCTAAAACACCATCTGAAAACTGCAATACACGGAATTATTCTACCTCCTTGCATTAACAACATAATTAAAAATAAACAGTTCCTTTTTCAAATTATTTCGCCGCCATAATAATGTCACAACGCTGACGTCAGTCACAAAGGCTCCATATACCGGCAGTTATTAATTTCATTTTGCTTTTGTCCATTTAGAAGCTTGTTGTGACGCCATTCATTATAACGCACGGGCGGATCCGCGAGGATTTGCTTTACGTCATTCACCTCGGGGATTTGTTTATGCTTTTAGATGTATTAATTAAAAGCTATGGGGGATCGTAGTACGGGAAGTAATTGGAATGTTAGCGGACTAAGAGGTTGTGAGCGGTTGACGTCAATTGTATAAGCAGGTCAGTTACCTGTGTTGTCATATCACTTTCAAATCTCTTCACAGTTTAAATTAAATAAGGTGGTAAATGAACGTATTTTAATCTCGAAGGTATCGTGTCCGATGTGAACCTGTCGTCTATTTGAAGTCTTTTTCGTAATGTAAGTACCTAATCCAGATCACGATAAGCGATAAGACCGCCATTTGTACTTCGTGTTTGTTCATATTCTCTATGGTATATTTACTTTTCTATAAAAATGAAGGTTTAAATAAATAAATGACAAATAGATACAGCGTTCTAGTACTAATTAGATCGTACTGTACCATCCAGCTGAATGAAAGGTACGTTTGTTGGCGTTTATTTCATTGTTGCTTTTTTTTCTGTGTTTAAAATTGAGCCAGCATCAAAACTCTATTTCTTCTTTCCGTCAGACAGAGACATTGCTAATGTTTACTCATACTTTTATTATTATTATTGAAAAAAAAACGTAGAAAGCAAAAACTTTGCTCAATTATTCGACCATAATTTCAAAAATTATATTATTATAACCTTGCTAAAGTGTCAAGACGAATTTGCGGATAAAACTTATGGCCTATGTAGACAGCGGATTTTAAACGTGCGCTCTGTGCGCGATTTCAGTGCGCACATAATATGTTATACATAAAACTAAGTCTTAAATCTTAATAGTACTTAAAACAATGCATACATAATATTATTTCATTAATTTCACAATCAAAATGCCACTAAAATTATTTACTCATGCACCTTCTTTGAAAGAACTCGTCATATTAATTTGCGTATTTATATTTTTAATTTCACAAAAAAGGGCAAAGAACACCCTGGCAGCATGTGCACATTGATTACATGACCATGGGGCAAAGGGTTTGTCTCATTATTGCTGACTCCTACAGTAAATTCTAAAATCTTCTTATTTGTTTTTCACTTTCTTTTATTATACACTAACCTCCGTCCTCTCTACACCACCCCAAGGTTGACTGGGAGAGAATGCCCATGGCATTAAGTCCGCCTGTATACCATTTTGTACAAAGTGTTAATAAATAAATAAATAAATGGGTAGAATTGTATACATATATAGAACTTCAACTAAGGCCCTAATAACACAACTAAAGGATATATTTTCAACTTTCAATACCAAACGTGTTGCTTTTTTATTAATTTCACAACTTTGCCAATAAAACAGTACACTCCATCCATTAAAATAAAACTATTTTGCGGAATTTATATTATAATCTTCTCCCGACGTTTCCAAGACCGCAACCTTCGTGGTCCCAAGGCGGACGACGACTGCAAAGTCTGAGACGTCGGTAAAAAATAATAAAACAAAAATTGCGGTAAAATCCGCAAAATAGTTTTATTTCAATGTCTTATATTCGCGTAAACATAAAAACCATTATGACTCCATGCATCTTGTTCTAAAGAACATATTAATTCGCTACCGACACTACTAAGCTATGTATGTATTTAAATATAAAGTGAAGTAAACTAAAGCATCTGTAATACAGAACCCATTCGCTTTGAGAATACTTAATAAGTACCAAGAAAAGCAATCAACATAAACGCTGGGATCCGAACAGGTACATGAACTAAGTCATGTGTAGGGTTTCAAATAATTTCTATGCAAAGTCATAAGATTTAATGCAGTAAAACGTGATTGCAGTAGTTTAACAACGTATAACTCCAATTAAAACTTGATGATTTTTAAAATTTCAAATACATGTATTTTGTAGTCTTTTTATAGTCCATGTGCGTTTAAAAAAGCAAAGTATGATATATCACAACTATTTTATAACAATAGAATATTTACAATTCGCAGCAGTAGAGAAAGTGGTAGAGAAGACAAAATATTTTATCTAAATCATGAATGAAACAGTTTCTCAGAGGTAGTACAAATAGCTGACATAAAATCGAAATCAAATAGCTTCCTGCTGCGTCTCACATAGACCACCATCACACGACCCAAACCCCGTCTACTTCCTAAACTAAACTTCCTAAAATTTCTCTATATTTTGGCCCACAGATCATCAATGACCCATGGTAAGACATTAGACATCACCTAAAACGTCAAATCTAAATCCGATAAAACACATAAGCATAGCCTCGCTCGAAGTACCAAAAGCAACCCGAATTAAAATACTATTCTAACTTTTACTAGCAAGCTTAGCAATCTAATGCCTCCACATCTCTACGGTTTCGAGATGCGAATATCACGGAGATAGGAACTAGATCTCTTCACAGTAATAAATCTAGAAGTAGTTGAAGCGTTTTCAACTGTTTTACGAGTGAATCCACGTTTATGGCGTGGGAGGACATAGAAATATAAGATCTATATAACTTATATATATTTTATACCGGATGTATTATTACTATACCGCAGAATATGGCACTTTTTACTTAAAATTACAATATAATTTGTGTTTTAAAACATATTTTTCGCGATATTAATGTAGGTACAGTATAGAAAAGTGCTTTTCGAAAAATTTCGTTAATGAAATGTCATTTGAAGGCCATCACTTTAGTATGCGAAGGCAGAGGGGTAAAAAAATCGGCCCACAGGCCGCTATACTTATTTTATTTGAGTTTAGTTCTACATTCAATCGCAAATTCTAACGTCCATTCCTCAAGTTGAGGAATCTGTTACGTTACAAACACTAATTATTTTTAATGAAATACTGAATAAAGGAACGCGCATTAATTCGCCAATCGCTTAAATAAGTCTAAAGTTTCCTTTAAACTATCAACCGCAACAGCCAAGCCGTTTCCAATTTATTTATTCATAAGAATTAACAAGGTTAGTTCGGCTATTTTAAAACTGCTTAAGGTATCATTTAAATGCAAATGGGAATGCATTCCAGGTATTAACACATAAAGTTTGTAATAGCGCCATCTCTGATTGACAGAGCGTACCAAAATGTAGGTATGGAGTTACTGGAAAAATAGTAGGTTCAACAAGTGGCAATGTTTCAGGATTCTGATAGGTATGTTGAAAGTATAGATGGCAATTATGATGTCACTTTAGTTTGGTAAAATCATAAAATTTACATTAAACAGTGATAAGCGAGGTATATCGGGGCTGTAGAATAACATAAAAAATGATTCGTGATAAAAAAAGGATAAGTGTTATTTGGTAGTTCAACTTACTATATAAGAAAATAATGTTTGCAATATAACAATAATAAATTATTTTTAAAGCTTATCAACATTGTTGCCATATAATAACTGTACATCAAATAGAAAATGTATCGTATTAGGTAATTATTATATTTCAATATTAAATTGCAAGTAAAATTAGGATTATCAACTCAAAAAAATATAAACATAATTTAATTAGTACCCCATAAATGTTCGTTTCAATTAACCTCCAATTCATTTTATTTGAAATATGTAGTCATAATCCATCATGTCCTCAACCCACATTCATCTTAAAGTGATTATCATCAAGTTTGTTCTGATTAGAGCACGTCTTACGCATAAATTAAGCCTACAAACGATTGCGTAGCTGTGGAAAGCGGCTATTAAAGAACACTTAAATTCCTTCACTTTTGGTTGGTTTCTTTGGGTAAAGGGTGCGTGAGAGAGCGATTAGTGGAAATAAAATTAACTTTAATATGTTGTAGATAGATAATATTGTGTATCAAGTTATGCCAAAATGTACTAATTACTTATAAACAGCATTAAGTGTTCAATGTAACATATAATTGTAATAAAAATATGTACATATATTGTTCAACTGCGAGTACATCGCATTCAATAGCGTAAGAAATTTAAATTCAGATCTCTTCTTGTATTCCAGCGTAAGCTTATGAAAGCCCTTATAAAGTTAAACATTAATCTAATTCACGTGAAAATTACTAACAAAGTATGGTCTATATATTGGAGATACGCTTCTTTCGCTTTAAGTTAAAATATATCAAATCTATTTAATATAAAAATATAAATATCAGATATAATTTTAGGTTTTTTTTTTTTTTTTTTTTAGGTGACTGCCTCGGTGGCGTAGTTGTATTGCACGTCCGGTACAATAGCGCTCTGAGGTCCTGGGTTCGAATCCCGGGTCGGGCAAAGTGATATTTGGGTTTTTCTGCTCAGTATCGGCCCGGAGTCTGGAATTTGTGCCCGATATGGCGATAGGCTCGCCCCCTATCACATCATGGGACGGAACATACTTGGCGAAAAGTGGGTGCCCTAGTTGCGCCTCTGCATACCCCTTCGGGGATAAAATGTGTGATATTATGTATGTATGTATGTATATTTTTAGGTCTGTTAAACTGTTGACGCATAGCTTCACCTGTTTAACAGACCGAGTTTTATACAACCACACCAATTAGAAGATGTTACATAAATAAACTCTGGTCTATCAGTTCGCCTATTCAGCCCTCAAGCCGCGATAGACGACATCTATCTAATTACCAAGCGTTCTCAGGCTTGACGCGCTCGAGTCAATCAGGTAATTAAGCGAGCATATAGCTCGATGTTCTGTTAAATTAAACAGATACGATATCGTATTGAAACCAATTATCGGCTTGACATGTTGATTGACCGCTGATGGAGCAACAGAATTTACTAGGTATGTCTTTCTTATGCGTATCCAATGTATGTACATCCAACTGAATAGGTACCATATTATTTTTTGTGCGGTCAAGCATCAAGCATTTGCGTCAGCTTTATTGTCTTCTAGTTTGATGTATCTAACTACAAAGAATTAGATTAAAGCATCGCGCAGACCTTTACAATTTGTTGAAGAGAAACACTACTACAAAACTGGTAACTTCTCAAAAGCTAGTCAGTTTTTTAGTACCTAGTGTTTGTGGAGATAAGTTGACAGTTTATGCGTGGTACCTATTTGTCACTAAAATGACAACTAACAAGTTAAATACTGCGGAATTTACATTGTTGTTGCGCTCTTAATACATCTCAAAATATACATCAATAGCTGTTCCATACCGTATACAATATTTAGTTCGGACTACATATCCCCCGAAGTGCTCCCAGTGCGCCGCATAATTTCAGCCCAATATCACAACTTCTGCCATTTGTTACAACTAACAAGAGAAATCAAACCGAAGATTCGTTCATACATCATCGATAAGTTTGAGATTGGCTATATAACATGTATGATAGTTTTCATAATGAAAGAATTGCATATAATCGAGATGACAAAGAGAGGAAAATCTTTATGAATCTTAAGAATGTGTTTCGATTTAATTCAATTTTTATACGTAGCCTCTTTAAGTCTAATGGCAGCGTTATAGTTGTAGAAGGGTTCTGCATTCAAATCCAATGTTAGGTAACATGAGGTTCTACCACAATGTACTCAGGGCTGGATACTCCAGAGATCACCATCATCCAGGCCTGTTGTACAAAACTACGTATAATCCTTTCGTTTCTAAATGTTACCACCTTGAAACAACCACCCCTTGATAACTTTCAAAGCGTTTTACCTACCAAAAATTTAATCGGGGTCTTAACTGATGGAAAGACCATCTTTCCATCAGTTAAGACCGCCACTACACATGTTACATACACTTGAGGGTTCATATTTTTTCCACTTGACCCTTAGTTACCTACCTACAAAACTGTTACTATCCCACATTAGGCGAATAGAAGAAGCTAACATAAACACCATTCCATTAGCGACAGATTAAAAATATTTACAAGTAAACGCCATTTCGGCAATGACATCAGACACGAGTGGATCACATTCACTCAGGCAATACGTATATCTGTACGCGATAAAGCAATTGCCACTATCTGTCGCTGAATGAGTGCTGTTAACACCGTAGAGCCGAGATTAGATTACGCAACAGACAATTCGTCACTCACCCAAATAATATTGCATATTGCAGTTCCTAAACTATCCTCCTATCCTATACTATACAAAAAATATTTTCAATTTATAGCGGCGATAGCCTATTTGGGAGTGGAACGGACTGAGACGAATGTCCGTGGATTCAAAACCCATGGGAACGCACCTCTGACTGTCTGAAAAGTAGGTACGCTGATTGTACCCACGCTTACCTCCACGGGGATAAAGGTATAATGCATGTTTGTTTTTTGTTTGTTGAAGATAAAATTGAATGTTTGTGTATCATTTACAACCTATGTAATGAGATTGATCATTGGAAAGATTGATTACGGAACTTGAAACTTGATGCGTGTACCTACTTCTCTTGAGACTTCGTGAAATATGGTATGGTTTGACCTTTAAAATTAATATTATCTGTAAATATATACTTATCTACAAATTCGGCAATATTATAAATCCACTTATAAAATGAAATTCAACAAGTCATCGACAAACTTGGCATATAGGTTTTATATGAGAGAAACGGTGTTTTACGAAGCTGGAGGTAGTCCTTTATCTAAAACTATATTGTACTATTCATTGGCGATTGTTAGATTCCCCTCTATAGCTGGTGGTAGGGTATATTTTATATCCGCCCGGATAGCGACCACCGTACACAAAGTGCTAAAACCTGCCATAACAGCCCACGCAAATGTCTCGCGTTCCGGGATCAGCTTGTGTACATTCGGTTCCGACAGGCCGGCATAATTGTGTCAACTACCGAGGGGTAATCTCGTCAGTCGACATTCTATTGGACGCCACTTACCTTCAAGTGCAGTGGGTCATATTGCCGCGCCCGTTTCTTTTTTTTTTTGAATCGCCGAAGTGCACAATTAAGTCGCACGGGTTATATATATGTAAAGGATATACAGTCCCATGTCTGTATTTTAGAAAAAGGATAAAAGGATTTCCTTTAAATTCTTAAATAGGTCATAGATGGTGCTAGAAGTTATGGCGGCCTACACGGTCGGTTAAACGGTTTGTTGACATTTGACATAAAGTGATTCAGCAAATAGATAGAAAATATAATTTCATAAAATATTGTAAAAAGGAACTGACAATTTAAATAATTAACTTTAACTGTCGTTTCTTTGGTTTCAGATAAGATTTTGTGATTTTGGTTATATAGTGTAAAATAATTATTGTGATGTGTATGTACCTAATTACTAAATAAAATAACTTTGGTTTCAGAGCAACGTAATATTCTTTAATTTATTGTTTGAAGTTCCAAACAAACATACTGAGGAATTTGTCTTATATATAAAAGGAGAGTTTTGACTGCCTCGGTGTCGTAGTTGTATTGCACGTCCGGTACAATAGCGCTCTGAGGTCCTGGGTTCGAATCCCGGGTCGGGCAAAGTGATATTTGGGTTTTTCTGCTCAGTATCAGCCCGGAGTCTGGAATTTGTGCCCGATATGGCGATAGACTCGCCCCCTATCACATCATGGGACGGAACATACTTGGCGAAAAGTGGGTGCCCTAGTTGCGCCTCTGCATACCCCTTCGGGGATAAAATGCGTGATGTTGTGTGTGTATAAAAGGAGAGTTTTTTTTTTAATATATGGATATACCACCGAGCAGAAATGCGTGAGCATAGTTTTGTTCCAGTTTCAAACGCATTTCAAGTAATGAAACTACTGGGAAACTTGCGAGACTTAATATCTGAACTCCTAACGATGAGCGCAGTGCAATGAAGTAATGTTTTAATTAAAATTCTAAGTGTCAAAGCAACTGTTTATAGACGTTGTAATTACCATGGTGTGAACGAACTTTAACTACCTACGTACGACATACAGCTAACAAAGAAACAAAAAAAAAACAAAAAACTTGCAACCGTATTCTACAGATAAAACATTAATGCCAATTTTAATTGTTCAAAAAAATAAGTACCCATAATCTATAGTCGTTGCGCCTGCCAACCTGTACAAGGCCATAGTAGTACTTTAAGGCCTAAAATGTCTCAGTAGTACACCGGCTCGTGCCCAACTGTGGTCAGTATGTAATGCAGGACTATTAAAGTACATACACGCATAGCATTACGCTTTTTTCCCTTTTTAAGGATAGGCTACCACACACCCACATTTCGCCCGCCATGTCAGATCCCCTGTAATAGGGTGCGGTCTTTTGTCATTTACCGGCTACATTTCAAAAACCAAATATTTACACACACAGAAATATAATAACTTCTAATACTTACACTCGAAAAAACACCTAATATGAATTCATATCAAATCACCCATTGTGAGCGTAAATTGAATATTTACTATAAATCAACATATCTCCTTGGGTACGTCAATCATAACTGATACCGGTGACGGGTATGAATCAATGCTGGGAAAATCACAAATGCGACTTTATCAACGTATATCATGTATGTTTTAAAAAAAATGGATTTTGTTACAAACAGGAAAATGCAATTTATTGCAATGATATTATTATTATTATTATTTTTTTTTTTTTATTGATCACCAACACAAATTACACCAAAACATATTACAATAATAAAGTTATAATATTAACTAGCTAAGTGCCATTGTACTTATAGGTGAAGACTGCATGCAAATTATATTTGACAAAAAAAAATATGTTTCTAAAATTATTAACATATCATAATAATACATTTGAGGAATATCATTTTAGTTTGAACAACTTACTTGAAACAGGCTTTAGCGAAGAGTTATGTTACTTCTTATTTGTGAAAGACTTCTAACTAAAAGCAATAACTCTAGGGATTAGCGCGTTTAACTGAAGAAAAACCGGACAAGTACGAGTTGGACTGAGGGCTCCATACAAACTTGTAGATAAGTGTAAGTATATAAGAACATAGTTACGGTTTTCTGAGTTTTTTCTTCGCATGTGCTGTAAAACATTACTTATTGTGAAATTTAATGATTCTAGGTACATGGGAAGTAGCCTATAGATTTTGATACACCTGTAAAAGAACAAAATATGCGACATAATCGGTCATATATTTTGATCACTTTGTCACAAGTTTGATATTTTCACAGCTGAAAAAGATCGTAGACTCGAGTACTTGATATAAATTTCCAATTAATTCTTGAGAAAAAGGGCCTTGACAGATAAAGAAGCGGACAATAACATGAGAGGGTTTCCTTTTGAGGTACGAAACCTTGAAAGACAAATCACCTTTAAAATAATAATGATAGTAAAGCTAGGCTTTAACATCTTATAATTATCATAAAAGTGTTTATTCACTGGCCAAATATGACACGGTTTAACTTATGTTATATTTAAATCTATTTTGACAAGAAACAATTGATTCAAATGTGCCCACATATTCTTCAGCAACCAGTTTGTTGATCAGGTCTTCCTTTGACATGGGCCTCCGCTGGTTTCTTCCAATCATCTGTGTCACGAGTTAATCTTCTCCAACTTCATCTTTAAAATCTTGGACAATATTAAATTCCTTTCACACCTCATTTATATTAGCAGTCCTTTATAATACGCAAACTAATTAAAGAAGTCATGCATACGTCGTCGCCTACGATACAGGCTGTACCTAATGTAGGGACCGAGGTATAGTTTTTGTCTTATGTTCTCAATTTAATATTATTAGTGTGTTACCACCTAAGAGTTATTTGTCTTAGTTTATAAGGAAAATTGTATTTTTGGTAAATTTGATAAATAAATATTATTAATGTTAGGTGTCACATGGCAAATATCGCGTATTTACGTCGTGCGGTTAATCATTATTCGTTGCAAATTATCTACAGACGTTATTAAACGTCTCTTTGTAAGATTAACATTTAACTGACATATTAAATGCGTATAAATCATAATTATTATTAGACGCCGCGTAACTTGCTCCTAAGAATTAGTCTTTAGAACTATCCAATCAACTCGGTTACTAACAAGAAGCTACATTGTCATTAACTAGTATACATTATCTTGAAGTGATTTTTATTCTAAGAAATGTCTGGCACGGGCGGTGTCGCGAAATAAATATAGTGAATTATAACCTCACTGACAAGTATGATATGATATGACACTCTTATCATTTCTTGGAAAGAAATCATGACAGACTTATGTGATGTAACCTTTCAAAGGAGAGGTGGCTATAACATGAACTAATAATATTTCTTATTATATTATACATAGAAATAATAGGGTACTTTCGTATATTTGATTTAGTTTATTATTTTATATTATACAACAGAAAATAATATGAAAAAGAAAATCTATTGTGAAATCAGCATCAAAATTTGTTAAAAAATAAAACAGTTTGATATTTGAAACATTGGTATAAGCAAAAGTGGGGGCGTGGTGGGGTTATCGCGTCGTTCTTTTCTCACTCACGCAGCGTTGTGGCCGGTGGCACTGGGTGACGTCACATTTAAATATTACAGTAATTTTACAGCTTCCCTTTCCACCAAATTTCAAAGCTTTATAACTTATTTATTATTGCTTGGATTTTGAACTCTTTTTCCGATAGATTTTGGATGAAATGCGTTTTTGTTAAATGTATTTAAAAAAATCGTCAATTACCCTATTGCTTCGACTAGCAGGGGGTAACCATCTCTCGTTAGTCGACATACTATCTGGATTCTGCATAGTATGTTGACTACTCCGCTTACATTAGGTGCAATGGGTCATTAACCGTGTCCGTAGCAGAAAAAAATAGCGCCAAAGAAATGTGCATTTTTCTTCTACATAAAATTAAAATTAAATCGGTTCTATATACTACACGTCATAATATGCATTGGCCCGTGTAAATCAATGACTCATGCTACTCACATAATAAATCTTGTTACAAGCGAGTTTGTAAACAAAAGTTTCTAGTGCGATAACGCCACGCATTGGCTGGCCTTGTTTTCTCGCACTATAATTGTTTATTACCACGATAACATATGAAGTTCATGCTTATATTCTTCAAAAGGTAGGCAAGGTAGCAACTAGGGTTCATTTGCGCTTCTTTTGTAGGAGAGGGACAAGTCCATTACTAAATTAAACACAAATTCCTGGGCAATTTCGCATTTTTTATCTAAAAATGTCGCAATTTTTAATGCCCAATTGTTTTGAACTT
Organism: Manduca sexta; assembly: GCF_014839805.1. Taxonomy (NCBI): domain Eukaryota; kingdom Metazoa; phylum Arthropoda; class Insecta; order Lepidoptera; family Sphingidae; genus Manduca; species Manduca sexta. Next base: position 13,347 of record NW_023592301.1, on the reverse strand, counting down.
TGTCATTGACCCATGGAATAATTTTAAGTTACTTTTTTAAAGCTCCGTTCACTTTTTTCCAAGAAATAATCTCGCAGTGCAATTTTATGAGATAAAAACCACTCTATATGGTGATCTAGGACATGATATATCTGTATTCTAAATTTCATCAAAATCCGTTCAGGTATTAATGTATGCTAAGCCATATGGACCCATCAGAAACTATCACATATATAATTTTTTTATAAAAAAACATAGATACATAACAATATAATTTAAACAATACAAATGCAAGGACATTGTAACGACCTATTGTCAATTTATCACAAGGTACGAAGGTTGACCTCAAACGTAGTGCATTGAACAGCGACTTTATTCTCTATGACCGCGTAAACCCGTAACGCGGCTGTGTTACGTTATCTTCGTGTTATTAGCGTAGAATGATATTCTATATGCCAACTACTATTTTATTAAACGCAATGACATTAAACTATATAGTTAGTTACCGGACATCAGAGCCATATTTTTGCTCCAAAAGTAACCAATTGATAATAAGTAGCTGCTTTATTTGAAATATCCGTATGACAAGATGTCACAGCGTCCTTAGATATTAACACAAAAAAAAATATACTCACAGAAAATATGCTAATATTCGCAGTAAAAACTTGCAAATCATGATTGGAAAAATATAAAGTATTTTACATTGATGTTTTGCTATTTCACTGTAGATTGAGTAACCATCACATAAGGAAAATTTTTGAATGACAATCTTCCCAATGTCCGCTCTATATACTCTTAGAACTCTTTAATTAAACGCGACGTGGTGCGTTACCTTCTTGTTACACACTGACAAAGTAACGTGTGGCATAGAGAATAAGGCCCCTGTACAGCAAACGTAAACAAAACAGGCCGTTAAGTGGTCAGTGTTTACAAGATTTCAAAACGATATTTCATCATGCGAGAATTTATAATCTTCTTAAAGGATTTATTGGTCAATAAAGCAATAATTCTGTAGTTATGAGTTTTAGTTATAAATTGTAAACATCAGTTACTAAATTCGAGTCAGAAATACATCTGCCGTCGCAAACGACTCAGAGGTGTCCAAATGAGAGACTGTTTAGATTAATAACTAATAAAAAATATTTATTAATAGGTTGGCAACCCTTTCACTATTTTTCTTTTTTTTGGGATCTGCCGCGGTTATCACCTGGGGTACCCTGCTATCGGTGTACAATCGATCCCCCGGCTTAGCAACCACGGCAGTCCCAATGAAGATTTGGTGCGCCCTACCGCTATCACTGAGGGTGCCAGCGGACGGTACGCTGGCAACCCGCAGCTATTCGGTCACGGGGCCCGAGAGGAAGAAGGGAGAGGATAGAGGTAAGGAAGGGTAGAGAGAGGAGGAGGAGCTTTGTTAGAATGGTTGGAAGGGATAGAGATGGGAGATGTTCGCGAACCCTTATGGGCCTCAATGTGTATTTGGCAACCAACAGGTATACACATTACACTATGTGCCTAGAGTCGCGGCACCCTTTCAGTATTAACCCAGCTGTGGGATACCTTGATATTTTCTGATAGGATATATTTTATATCCGCCCGGATAGCGACTGCCATACACAAGTTGTTAAAACCCGCCATAGTGGCCTACGTGTATCGCGCTCCGGCATCAGCCTATGTATATCCGATTCCAACAGGCCGGCATAATTGTGTCGACTGTTAAGGGGTAATCATCTCTCGCCAGTCGACATTCTATAGGACCCCACTCCACTTACCATTAAGTGCAGTGGGATCATTTTGCCATGCATTCATTCTGTATAAAAAAACCAAAGACAAAAAATATTCATCCTCACTTTGAATAAGTCTATTCTACATCAAATATAGTAGTCAATAGCCAGGTGTATTAAATACTAGTCTAATAAGAACACACCGAATTTAAATGAAATGTGCAAACACTGCATAAATTGTTCCGTGCTGAATTTGTACTGTTCCGTATTCAGCAAAGGCGGAACATTCTTACGTCAATTTAAATTTTAACTCAGTATCGAATAAAATAAATAAATGTACTCAAATATTTAAAATTAAATTCGTAAACGGGGATATTGTATTGCTCTTTTCCTCGTGGATATTTCGTCCCATAATTTAATAGGGAGCCTATCATATAGGACATAAATTCCATACTCCAGGTTGCTACTGAGCAAAAATCCAATTTCACCGTGCCCGGCTGGGAATTTGAACCTGAAACCTCAACGCGATATTTGTACCGCTCATACAAGATAACTACGCCACCGAGGCAATAATAAATGTTTCTTTATTAACACAACAGTGGATATAATCTTACTTGTAACTTGTTTTAACAATAAGAGGTGGTTAAGAATTGCTTAAATAGCTGTCAAATACATCACCGGTTCCTAGTTTAAACCTTATTAAGAGGCAAGATGGCGGATTTGACTTACAGCTGATCGAGTAAATTTGTGTTTTAACTCATCATAGCTTTTATTTTTATAAGTAACACTGATATTCAACATATAGCCCTGACCCTGCGCATGATACATTTACATCAATACGCGGGACTTTCCATCTCACAACACCCAGACATTAAACATTTACTGATAACACAAACATTCATCCACTGCGGTAATCGAACCCTGTCTCTTTCCATAACTGGTTCATCGCCCCCCGTGCCACTGAGGCCGTCAGGGTATAAAATCATTATCACAAAATGTCTATCGTTACCTACATAGAGGAACTCTGCGAACGCTATGCGTTGGCGCAGTGCATTGTATTTTAAAGTATTGATGATGCTGCTGTTTGTGTATAGTCTTGTCGCTTACCATCAGGTCATAGTATTGCTCGTCTCATCATTCGTTTAATTAAAAAAATATGTTACAGAATGTCCGATATAATGCGCCTTCTATCCAAACCCAGTACAAACATTAGCTAAGGACTTGAGAAAACGTGATCAAACCCCAACTACAGTGTTGATGGTATCACTAGATACTTATTATAAATAGTCGAGTAACTTACCCTCAGGCGAGGGGTTTGCTCGTCCCGTCATTCATTTGAATAAAAATATGTTATAAACATACAACGTAGTACATAAATGCACCGAGGACTTCGTAAAAAGTGGCCTTCCACACCCTGCACCAAACAAAAGGTCGCTTCCCATCTCAGAAATTTAAAACATGGAAAAATAAATGGAAATTAAAATGAATATTTTATGCATAGCGGGCTCAACTCTCTGGGGTAATGCCCCGTACCTCGTCAAGGCTCGTAATTTCATAACTTACTTTATCATCAAAACATAAAGATAATGGAACAGATTTTACAGCTCGCTTTGACATACACTCCACTGAGCGTAGTTACTTCCAGGATTAAAAATCACACCACACTTAATTAGACATTATAAATCTACCTTAGTGCGGCAATTTGTTGCTTGCTTTTGCATAATCTTTGCCAGTATTTTAGAGTTTATGCAAAGATATAAAACGATGTATGTTTTGAGAATATCATAAAGGAATCTTGGACAATGACCAGGAGGTTTTAGAGCTATCATAAATCAGCAACGGCCACTGTAAAGATATATAACGTGTATGCGTTATATGTTTACCGCCTTCACTACCGAAATAATCTTATTGAGAAGTGTTCCGGTAACAACAAATGAAAATAGATACCTAAATTCAACAGTCTATTGCTATCTCACATGTCTACAATTTTTCATCAATAACTATGTACCCTTCTTTCTGAATTATCGCTTGCTGTAATGGTGAAAGAAAACATCGCGAGGAAACCTGCATACTTGAGAAATTCTCTATAGGAATTTTAACGGAGTGTGAAGTCTACTAATCCGCATTAGGCCAGCGTGGTGGACTAAGGCCTAATCCCTCTCAGTAGTAGAGGGAGGCCCGTGCTCCCACAGTGGGACAGTAGATAATACAGGGCTAACATTATTATATATAACTAAGTACCCTTGTAGATTACATCTAGTTATGGATTACAATGATTAGACGAGGCAAATTCTACCCCCGCTTTTCGAAAAATTTATGATCATTTCAAATATTTACAAATAAACATATCATCGCTTATATAAATGAGGCGCCGCATTAAAATATTACAACTTAAAGAATAAATATAACTAAAAATACACATGTATATCACACTTGTTAGCACCCATGATGAAACATGGTGATAAATTGTGCAAATAAATAGGCTAATAAAGATGATAGCTCGCATAGTAAACATTTCATTTTAAATGCTTCGTATAAAATCTTATAGCATATCGTTTAGATTGATGACTGTAGTTTACATTATAATACTGGATGTTGAAATTTAAATTTCGCTATTATCTCTCCCAAAATATTGAAGGTTCAACGACTCTTGACAGACGGTTCTGTGTGTCCTTGATCTAGTAACAGAATTTTTGGCTGTGGACAGCTTTCTATGTATATTTAAATACGAGTGGCATTAGGATCCTCCAGAGGGAATCCTAAGTATACGATAAATGACAAGATACCTACAATAGTTGCATCATACATTATCTGTAAAATTAAGAAAGATAGGCCTGTGGAATAATCGTATGTGAAATGAACAGTCGCCGCCAATTGTACGACGCCCAATAATAGGGTAATAACCTAATTTCTGTTCAGTACATTAAACAAATATTTATCTCATATATATTCTAATAAACAAAGATTGATAAAAATGTAATAAAAATAAAAAATAATTAAGCCTGTGAAAGAGAAAAAGAGAGCTCCAATACGCGCACGTGACGTCATCAGGAATTACGATGCGTGCGAAAGAATGAGATGGAACGATATCCCAGCGCAGTGGAGCCCACTTCTGCTCATTTTAATATTGAAATATTAATTACTTACTGCCCCATTTATAAACGCAGTTTTTACAGAAGGTCTTATTTCTTACTATTTGTTGTTCTATATCGGATAATGTACGAAAACAAACAGGGAAAATATACTATTACACCACATAAAAATATATGGATGATCTCAAATGGCAGTAAATAAAAACTCAATTTATTGCATAAAGCCGCAGGTATTCAATTTGAGTATATGATGTATACCTGTATACACCATACAAGACCCACGTAAGCCGATAACAAATTAATATCGACTAATCTTTGCATCTCGATTGGTTTGTTCAAGCCATGTAATAGCATGGCTTTATTGGATTATGGCTTATAAATACCAATAACGATGCCTTTGTAAAACCATAGAAGCACTATTTAACAACAATTTACTGTAAGTACGATTGATAACTTGAATAATCTTCTGGAGAATTTTTCTATTTTAAACAATATTATCTTTTGTAAAAGCAAATCTTCTACTAAGTATGAACATTGAACACCCATAAAGCGTGAGTACGAAAGAGGTGGACTTCGCAACAAGCAAAATCGTTGAAATCTACTCATATTATAGAACAACGTCCCTTTTTCTGTCTGTCTGTATGTTATCGATTTTTTCAAAATGTACGGGACGAATTTTTAATGAAATTTAGTATGGAGATAGTTTACGACCCTGGGAAGGTTAGGTTACTTACTATCTCGGGAAAATATATAGCGGGAATTTATCTCGGGAAGTTGTCCGGGATAAAAGTCCCGCTATATATAAAGGAGTTCCTTCACGCGGGTAAAACCGCGAGCAAAGACTAGTATAGTATATTTTTATATGCCTCCGACTAATTGACTTATCATACAATACGCTGTAACGCAAATAAATCAATAATAGGAGCATTACTTATTACTTTGTTGAAGGATAAAACCGGGAACTTATTTATCAGCAAAGTACAAAAAAGATGATAATATAAAAAGGTGTAATTTTGTCTCATGAACACTAAACCTACGTCAGCAAACCATTGATAAATGTGCCTTCCTAATATTAGTTATACATTAAACAGGAATATAAATAAGTTGTCTATAAAGCAGTTACAAGATATGAGATTCCACTACCACACGTATAAAATAAAAATACTAACGCCAAACGAATGATTTACTCACGAGAACTACTACAATGTACCAGCACGTAGTACAAGTCGGGATATATTGCTATGTCCATATCACACATTGTAGACACAACACCTCACCACACGTATCATTTACTAAATATTATTGCTTGATCTTTCCCCAAGTAAAGTTACACTTTCTAATTTTGCGGGATAACAAGTACCTAATAAGTAATCCAGGCCATCGTATATATGTTTGCCAAATTTCTTCCAAATCCGTTCAACAGTTGTGCGTTATCTTCTCACAAATATCCAAAACATTTTCAAAACAATTTATCCGAAATAGTATCACAGAAAGACGGGGATCTATACCTAATCAAATAAAAATTTCAAAGTTTTATATAATTTCCTAGTTACATAACAGGTCATAGTGCCACAATTTAAATGAAACCCTTAAATACAGACTTGTTCCCAAAATTCTCGCACAAAATAATTAATTCGACGGCTATTCGCGACTGATTGCGTTACACTGATGAGTATTTAATTTCGTAGCGCTTTCGCCGTAATTTTCCAATTTGCTGGAGCTTGTTAGCTAATTTCGTACAATCGGTGCGCTCGGCCATGATATGCCCGACTAGCGTGTGACAGTGTCACGACGTTATTAGATTATATTTATATTTTATGACTAGGCCCCGCCTATCTAGATTCGGTTTTATCAGTGCACCAAATTGCATCCAAAATTATGCCACATATTATACTTATAACAAATATCCAGAAATTTAATTGTGATTTCTTATGTATACACGAATGTTTTGTAATTGTAGAATGTAGGTAGATATTGTAAAGTTGAGTTTTCGGACGACCTGCACTTCAGTCCTTCAATAACCATGGAGCCTGCAGTCTTCAAAACATCGGCAGAAAATTAAAATACAAAAAGGTATATTCAACTAATTTACAAATATATTAATGAGTTTCACTAAATAATTCTTTTGGCATTACGTCTGACTACATAATTTGCACAAAGCTAAATCAAATATTGACGTATTGTTGTAAAAATTAGAAAGTAGCGTAACGTGGCGTAATACAAGTGTGTCCCACTTTTAATTAATGACAGCGCATTATACCACATTTTTTATTATCCACAACAGCTATTTAAAGTTGGCTTGCCATGGATCTATTGCTTCTTTTTTCACACCAAAAAAAAACTTTGTAATGATGTAATATTTTGGTAGAATTTCAACTTTCTGGAATTTTCGTACGCGTACTATTTCTGTAGGAAACCTAATAAATGTGTTGTATGATTTAAAGGTTTCTGTGTTCGTTCATCCTTATATTATGACTTAGTTTGAGTTAAAACTCAAATATTATAGTTAATCAGTGTTAGTATGTTTTTCTATAAAACAAATCTTTTTTAGCTCTTAAAGTTTGCCAACACACCATATGTTTATGATAATATAATAATAATATCAGCCCTGTATTATATACTTGCCCACTGCTGAGCACGGACCTCCTCTACTACTGAGGAGGGATTAGGCCTTAGTCCACCACGCTGGCCTAGTGCGGATTGGTAGACTTCACACACCATCGAAATTCCTACAGAGGAACTTCTCAGATGTGCAGGTTTCCTCACGATATTTTCCTTCACCGTTAAAGCGAACGATAAATTCACAAAGAATACACACATGATTTTAGAAAAGTCAGAGGTGTGTGCCCTTGGGATTTGAACCTGCGGACATTCGTCTTGGCAGACCGTTCCATACCCAACTAGGCTATTATTAGGGGTCCATCGCCTCGAGTGAACCAGTCCCGCCAAGCTGGTCTAATTTGGCATCCTGGGGAGTAATCCTTATGATAATAAAATCTAAGAAAATTGAACCTTTGATTACGTATACTTGTCGACGTTCTCTTGGACCTTCTCCACTTACCATGTGCCTAGGGGTTATTTTCCCGTGCCCATACAACGAAAAAGAAAACTAATATATTTTTCAATAATGCGATGAGCATTTAAGTATTACTTTTCACTTTTAACTATATTCTTAGAATCCTGTGGAAAACATAAACGTAGTACCAAGAAAATTCAATTAACAGTTAAAAATACTAAGTGCTTCACAGACTATTTTAGAATAGTTCAGAATGCTATTCGCAGAGAATTATTGGACATAGTTATGCCAAAAGGACTCCAAAGAATAGGTTTAAAATAATTAAGATTTTTATATACAATAAAGCAGCATAAGAATCCTTATTATATAGCCATAAAAGCTATAAAAGTTAATAATAATAATAGTTTATTAAATGATTTACACCATGACAGATACATCTACAAAATTTGAGGTAACTATTCGACTTTAATTCAGGCAGATAAAATTCAAAATTTAATAACTAAAATGACACTAATTCCAATCTCACACAACGCAATGACTGAACTATAAACACAAGTTATCCCAAAGAACTCGTGCGATGAACTACAACATTCAGGTCACATTTTCCATATCAAAAGAAGTTTATAGTTCAATAAAGACGCAATGAAATTTTTAAACCGTATTCTACTTAATAAAATGCTCAACGCTGAATTTGCGCCATACTGAAGGTAATCAATCGTGAAGTTCGCTCGAGAGCCGTCGGAACATTATATAATCCTTTTGAGAGAAAAAAATCTAGTCTCCGATAGTTTACGTCAGCGGCTCCTAAACATTCCACGAGTGGTCGTGTGAAATGAGCAATAAAATTGATAAATGTTGAACTGTTGAAGCTAACTTTGTGGTTAATGGTTTTATGGCAGTTTGATTTCTCTTTTGACGGTGTACTTATAAGGATTCGGCAAATAAAAATTAGTAGCAGCACTAGCTTTTAACATTACGAAGAGTTTTAATATCAGAATTATTTTTATAGTTATTTTTTTTAAATTGTTTAATTGGTAAGTCAAATTAATAATCCAATAGTTAATGAGTAATTGAAGTTAATAAATATTTGCGACTATACCTTGAGACGCTTGCAAACGATAAGACGCATGGTGACCACTGCACTCAAGTGACGTTGATTTGGTCGGGATAAAGACCTCCTACGTATAACGTCTCGAGTACCTTTTGTCTCGTGTTATTAAACTCACACTTATTGTTAATGATATGGGTTGTCAAGTTAATATATATTATTAAGCGACTAAACATTTTTTAGTTTCTACGGACACCAAACAAAACTAAACATTATCAGCTACCGTTTAAATATCTGCTTTATTCAAAACCTTTAAAGACATGTATATTGTATACACATATTCCACATATTGGTTATGGAACGGACTGCCAAGACGAATGTCCGCAGGTTCAAAACGCAAGGGCTCGCACCACTGACTTTTCTAAAATAATGTGTGTATTCTTCGTGAATTATCGCTTGCTTTAAGAGTGAAGAAAAACATCGTGAGGAACCTACATACCTGAGAGGTTCTCTTTAGGAATTTTGAGGGTATGCGAAGTCTATCAATTTGCACTAGGCCAGCGTGGTGGTATAAGGCCTAATCCCTCTCAGTAATAGAGGTCCGTATCCAGCAGTGGAACAGCATATAATACAGGGCTGATATTATTATTATTATATATACACATATAAAAATAAATTAAATTAACATATACCCTTGACAATAATTCCTAAGTGCCCGAAGGCGGATTTTATCGGCAAAATTTTCCCTACAAATACAAGATAAATCCTTTATATTACCCCGGACAATTCTCTGGTAACTTTCATTTCACCGATCGGCCTCGGGGCAGATTTGACAAGCGCTGACGTGTTGCACACAAAATATGTTTGTATAGAGCGCCCCGAAGTCACATTTTCCATTGACAACAAGTTTAAGGTTCTGTTTGAGTTAGATATTTAGTTACACTTATGTGATTTGTTTTATTAATCTATTGATTCAATTGTTTATTTAATTATAGTACTTAATGACTGTTATCCCAAAAGCTAACACAGAGGTTAAGATGCTTTACACTATATTTGTAGCATGACATCAATTTTTATTCGAATGCATAAACAAATTAATTATATCTAAATAAAACTAGTTTTAGAATTTTATTATTATTATTATTTTTAATTTTATATAATTGTAAAATGTAGTTAGATATTGTAACTTTGACTTTTCGGACGACAAACACCTCAATCCGCCCCGTTACCCATGAAGGCTGCAAAGTCTTTGAAACTTCGGAAGGAAATTACAATATAAAAACCACGATAAAATCCGAAAACTAACTAATGTCGTGTGAAACATTCGCATAAAGAAAAGAAATTATTCAATTAATTATTATTAAAAGTACCTATTACTTATTGAAAACATATTTTAGAGTACCTACTACAACCGTGTATTCTATGCATTTTAGGTATTAATATTACTTACACGCCTTTGAACTGTTTGCGTTCTTTATTCGAAAATTATTTTCAAAGCGAGAAGAATGTTTACTTGAATACTTTTTTACTTTGTATATTTATATAAGCAACTTCGTCTTTTATGTACCCATTCATGTTTTTCAATGCCTACCCACGACTTTACAAGTATTGTGTTGTTGCAGGAGCAAGATTATTTGTTTAGATGTATTCTAATTTTAACTTACAAAATACTCATAATTTTTTTAAGTTTACGAGAATGTCCACCATGTGTACATGAAAGCTGTAGTACTCATAACAACGAAAGTAAATATCTATACATATTATAAAACAATGTCACTAAAGGCTGCATGTGATCATTTACTCAAAATCTACTGAACGGATTTTTGTACGGTTCTTACTGAGAGATTGTGCAACTCTTAAGGTTAATAGTACATCACGGTTTTATGTAAATTGACTAAAATATAACGATTACTGTTGAAGACGTCGCGTAGTTGTAAAAATTCGTGGGTCGGGATTTACAAGGGAAAATGTTGTGACCCACTGATTTCCAAGCGGGCGAAGACACGGGCAGAGCTAGTTAAATATTAATCCGTAAAGTAATTTTAATTCAACGTAAAAAAAATTATAAGATTAAAAAAAATATTTTTGAATATATTTCCAACACTCATATTTGCCATTTACACTCATTGTATATCCACAAACCCTTTAAGGATAAAAGCCGGGTTTTTGCCTGAGGAAGACACACCATTATGCACTCATTAACCGTCTAATGGTAGGTCCTTTAAGAGCACACACTAGAGACACGATGCTGGGTCATAAAACTCATAAACAAAACTTTCCTACAAACATACATTATACTGACGACCACACAGAGCGATGATAAATGGAGATGATAATTATATCATATTATAAGATTCCCGCATACTTTTAATCATAATAGGAATATTACTTTGATATAGTTTATTTTAGTACCTAATGCTATTATCTTATAGTATATTACAAATGTTTGAGAAAAGTGTTTGTATGTTTGAAAGTATTTTTTCTTTCAAATGAATATACAATTACATTTATATAACACAATGTTTTTGGGCATGTTTTTGCTTGAAAGGTATCGGAGGGGGGACGAGGTTCTGTTTTTTGATACGTAAGTCGCCCCCTACCGAAATTGCGACGGTTGTGAAATGTGAATATTTTTATGTTTATTAGAAGTATATGAAGAAGTGACTCAACGGATTTGAATGAAATTTGACACACGGATATTCCATATTTTGGATTAACATATAGGCCACTTTTCATCCCAGTAATCTACTGAAATGTGTGAAATATTTGTATCTTTTTAAATAGATGGCGCTGGCATCCTACTGATTTGTCTATAAATCGTTGCAGTAATTAAGAGAGTTTTATAGCAAGGAAGGCTTTAGATAGAGGTGAAGCTGCGACCAAAACCTATCTCATTAGTGCAGAAATTTGAGAAAGTATTGATTATTCATAATCGAATTTGAGTAAAATTTCCAAAACCTAATGTATTATCTATGTAGAAATTTGTGAAAATGATGAGTAATCATAATCGGATTTGAGTGAAATTTGGCACACTGACAGATTAAGTTCCGGATTAATATATAGGCTACCTTTTGTCGCGGAACCGTATGCGAGGATTTAATACCGATAAAGTTCTTTCCAGCGAAGCCATAAGAAACACGTGCATCTTTCATTATTTGAAGCTACACTTTTTACCTTACGTTACTTATACAATAACTGAAAACCAAAACCGCTTATATGCTTAATATACATTTTTTTCTTCGTCCTGAGAGGACAGGCTATAGTCTTACGACCATACTGCCTAGTCTTACGTATTTCTTTTCTTCAAATTTAAATTCTTAATATATTCTCTTTCGTAAGTGCTTAATATACAAGTTACGAAGTAGACAGAAGAATGAGGTGTTGCCAATATGTAATGCGCCGATACAATCAGATTTTGTTTTAATTACAGCGTAGGCTTAAATAAGGTGCTCATTTAATGTCCGTAGACATCTGAATTAAAGGGCATCATTGTATTCCTAGATTCAAAAATCGACAATGCAGCCATGACCTTCCAGTATTATACCGTCCTCGTAGCAGTTTGTGTACGGTTACCTTCACCCACTTCTTCATAATGTTCTACGAAAATATTAAATAAAAGAAATACCATAAGAGCCACCATAAAATAAATACTGCGCACAAACAGCTCACCAAGTTAAAATTGTCGAAACCGATAGCGAGATTCATCCAATCGTAAATAATATGCGATGCGGAACAGTACACTCGATTTCCAATTTTCGTTCCAGACAAAACCAGAAGCAACGTTCTATATTCGAATAATTCGATTACGGTAGTCACTAAAACATGGCATGAAAAATACCCGGCCTAAACACAAAGCCGATATATCGTAAAGTTCCCAATTTTTCGGTTGTAAATTAGTGACGTTCCGTATCACTGGCCGGCCTCTAGTCAGTCGGACTTGAAACATCGTTGCGTTGAGACGAGTGACGAAGCCCTATCGACGCGCGCCACAAACGGCTCTCGGCGAAAGTTTGTGGAATATTAATTTTGAATTTCGAATATAATAGATTTTTTTTTTTATTTATTGTGGTTCGATGACGAAACTTTTTAATTAATGTGCCCTTTGTTTCTTTCGTTGCTGGCTGGAAAGTTTGGAGAATATATTTTTTATAAAACGGGTTGTTTGGGTGAGTACCTCTTTGAGTTATTAATCTTGAAGTCGAAATAGTTTTTGGATAAAATTTCAAACTTTCTCATTTATAGAAAAATATTGAGCTTGATATCAAATGCTTAAATATTTAATAACCTCGAAGCGAAATTATACCCTATTTGTTATACTACTTACAATAGTTATAACTATGTAATTTACAAACAATAAAAGGGCTGCGCATAACTGATTTATGAGAAAAGTTTATCCGTTCATCGTTTGCTAACTAAACTTCTTTCTTGTCAAGGAAACCAAGGCAATTACTGAAGCTATAAAAATCTGTGTTTTTTTTCAATCTTATC